>NC_133435.1:18317975-18415475 GCF_011762505.2 Arvicanthis niloticus
GTATGGGAGAGTTTGGAGAGGGGAAAGGGAGGCAAGAAATAATATAATCATCTCATAATTCTCAGGGAAACATTACTTATAAACCATAGTCAAACTGAGGACATTACAAGAAAACTTCAGTCCCATACCACTGATAAAATCTGATAAAAGCAAACTCAGTAATACATTAAGAGAATGACAGACGATGACCAAGTGAGATCTCTTCTGCCAGGACAAATGATGGTTTACCACAAAACTCAATGTTAATATGCTAATATTCCACATGCACTGGATAAAGAAAAAAAACACATGATTATTTCTGATGATTCTAAAAAAGAGTCAATTACCTTTTCATGAGGAAAAGTATTTTACAGAAGGAATCTACCCCCAGATAATAAAGGCCATACACAAAAAGCCCTCAGCTCACACATGTAAGTGGTGAGCACTAAAAGCCTTCACTGTTGGGCAGGATCAAGGTAAAGGCAGCAGCTTCTGTCACTTCTGTTGAATGCAGCACTGGAAGTCATCACCCAAGCAACTGGGACAGAACAAATGACATCCACCCTGGAGAGAAAGACAATTCCTCATAGATGACAAGACTGCAGTTGTGGAAATCCCTAAGGATTTCTAAGAAAATTGTAACTAAGAAATGGATTCAGTAGAGCTGTAGGTTACAAAAGCAACACAGGAAAGGGTTCCTTTTACAGACTGATATTGGACAGCTCAAAAAAAAATCAAATATTTATATATTTAGAATAATTATAACGGTGTACCATTGGTGTACACACACACACACACTCTGCAGGATTTCCTAGAACCATTTTTCAAGAGACTATCTTTTCCTGATTGTTTGACACCACCTGTGTAAAAATCATGTGTGCGAGGGTTTCTGAGAGGTCCATGCCATTTACCTGCATTTAATTTTTTTTTTTGTTTTCTTGTGTTTATTTGTGTTTTAGTGTTATTTATATGTTTGAATGTTTTGTCTCCATGGAGTCTGTGCACTGCATACATGCTGGGTGCCAAAAGGTCAAAAGAAGGTGTCAGTCCCCCTAGAACTTGAGTTATAGCTGGCTATAAGCTGCTGGAAACTGAACCCGAGTCCTCAGCAAACACAGCATATGCTTTAGATACATGCACGTGTGTGTGTGTGTGTGTGTGTGTGTGTGTGTGTGTGTGTGTGTGTGTGTGTGAATGGAATAAAGACTTGAGCAAAAAAGGCTGAAGGTATAAAACTCTTAGTGACACTGGATTTCTTGGATGATACCAAAGGAAAAATAAATTGGGCTGTATCACACAAAGGCCATAGAGGACACAATAAACGTTGAAAAGGTAGTCTGATGAATGTGAGAAAATATTTGCAAGCCATATATGCAAGAACTTAATGTCCAAAATATACAATAAAATGTAAAAATTAACAAAGGACTTGACCAGATGTTTCTCTAAAGACAAACAAATGGTTACTAAATACAAGATGCTGACCACATTACTTATAATTAAGGATGTGGAAATTAAAACCTCAATGAAGCAATCAAATCTTATTAGGATGACTGGTATCAATAAAAATTAAAGTAACTCATGTTGATGAACTCTTGGTCATTTCTACAAGTGAAAATGTGAACTGATACAGCTGCTATTGAAACCAAATGAACCTCACCTCTGATACTGCAATTCTACTTCAGAGTATATACCCCAAACAAAAGCAAGGCCTCAGATCCGGGCCTCTTTATTCCCAGTGGCACTCTGGATACTACCCGACAGTAGTATCCAGATACAACCCACATGCCCATTGAGAGATGAAAACAAAGAGTGCCATGTAAATATGATAGGTGTTATTGAGCCTTCAAAACAAGTTAAATTTGGAAAGATGGAACAACCCCAAGAACACTGTTCAAAGCTAAAAAAAAAAAAAAAAACCTAATCAAAAAGAAAAAAAAAATGTGATTCTACTTAGGAGTGAGGCACATACAAAAGTCAGATTCACACAATCAGAAATCAAATGGTGGGTGCAGGGACCTGGGAGTGTGGGGCTACTGAGTTTCCATTTTGAAACGTTGTTTCCATGATAAAAAGTGTAGAGACAGACTGCAAAACCATAATAATGGTTTTACACTTAAAAATGTGTAAAAAGAGTGTAAATTTTATTTGTAGTTAACCATAATAAAAATTAATGCAATAATGAAGAGGGCATACTGGAGCTGGAGAGATGGCTCAGTGGTCAAGAGCACTGATTGCTTTTCCAGGGGTCCTGAGTTCAATTCCCAGCAACCACATGGTGGCTCACAACCATCTGTAATGGGATCCAATGCCCTCTTCTGGTGGGTCTGAAACAGCAGTAGTGTACTCATATACAATAAATAAATCTTTAAAAAAAAAAAGAATGAAGAGGGCATGATAGCTGCTAAAAGAGTTGTACGTTATCTGTGAAATCCTGTGTTATCTGGATAGTGGTAAGTTAAGGAGGTGTAATAAATACTGACGTGCACACAAGGAAGTGCAAATGAGCCAGTAAAAGGAATTCTGATTGGTAACAGACAGGCCGGCCATATAAGAAATAACAGTAAAGGTAGCATCAACAGTCCCCGTTACAGAGAGGCTGAGTCACAGATAGCCAACCTCAGCTGTGTTATCTACAAGTCACAAAGCAGTGAGTAGGAAAAGTACAGAAGCCTCGGTAACCTGACTGAGTGGAGTCCGAGGCTTTATCAGTGCACAGGCTAAGTCTGGGAAGAAAACAGTTATATTCAGAGTCGCCAATTCACCAAGAAGACTCATGATGCTCAATGTTCTCTCTAGTAACAGCTTTGGCAAACAGGATGCAGATGCAGATAAGGCTGAAGAGGAAACTAACAAAGCCACAGTTTCATTTATATTCCTCTTTTACTCATTGATGTAGGTCTACAAAAAATATGTGTAGGTGCCAAACACATGAGCAACTGTCACACAACTTTACATGGCTGACATCTGATGACTACTCCACCCAATAGGTAGAAATGACACGGAGCTAACATTCATCAACGTAAGCCATATTATGGACCATACAACAAGCCTTCACAAGTCTATAAAGATCACGTACTCTGTCCATGATGGGATTAACTTGAAATCTCTAAGAGAGGTATCTGGGAGGACACCCTAATATGTGGAAATAGAGTGGCAAACTTCTAAATAACGTATGGATTGAAGGAGAAAACAAGGAAACTCAGTGTTTTAAACAGAATAATGAAAATGCTTAAAATAATCAAATTTGTGGGAAGTACCCTGCAGAATCCACACAGTAAAATTCCCGGTAAGTTCTTACATCAGACAGAGAAGCTTCAGTGCAGCAGTTTCCATGTCCATGTGGAAAAATTAACAAAAGAAAAAAATTTGAAAAAAGAAATTGAACCCAACATAGAGAATGAAGGAAATTAAAAAAGCAGATTGAATATCACTTATATACTTTTAAATAACTACAGAAAATGGAGGTGGAAAGATGGCCCAGAGGTTGAGATCTCTTGCACAGGATCTGGGTTCAGTTCCCAGAATTCTTATGTGGGCTCACAACCACCTGATTCTAGGTCCAGGATCTCTGACACTCTTTGCTGGTTCCTATGGGCACCTGTACATACATGGTATAAACATATATGCAGACAAACATACATATAATTTTTCTCACAGATTTATAGCCATCTGATATCTTAAAAGGGCGAAATATCTAGAATCTACAAATAATGCAAAAAACTTAAAGACCAAAATCTCAAAACATACTATTATAAAAACTACACAGGGGTTCCATCTCCCCCCAGTCAGAACAGACATAATCAAGACAAATGCTGGTGAGGACATAGGGAAGATTAGGGCTTATTCACTAGCTGGTGGGAATGGAAACTGGGAAGTCAATATGAAGGTTTCTGAAAAAGTAAAGATATATTTACCATCCAATCCACATGTACCACACTGGGTATATATCTGAAGGAATCTAAGTTGGCATGCCAGGGTGATACTTGCACATCCGCATTTAGTGCAGTATGGTTCACAGTAGCCAGGTTATGGGCCCTTCCTAGAGAGTCCTCAACAGATGACTGGATAAAGGAAATGTGACACAGCACAGACAGATGAGACAGATGAGATATTCAGATCTGCAGGAAAATGGATGCAACTGGAGGTCGTCATACTAAGTGAAACAGACCAGACTCAGACAATATGCGGTTTTCTCTCATGGAGAATCTAGGTTTGCATATACATTTGTATGATATTAAAGCAAGAGGAGGCTGCTTGTGGGGAGAAAGCGGAACAGTAAATGAGAAGGAACAGGGAGCAGTAGGAAGGTGACTGAGTAAACTATTACACATGTGAAATTACAGGTTAATGGGAATGTCCTGGTGAAGCATCACTTTGCATGCTGCCTGAACATGGCGACTCACGGCTCAGTCCCAACCTGTAATTGTCAAAACTCAATCACATTTTACCCCAAGCATGTGCAGGCTTATTATACACTAGTTATGTCTTGAAAGTATGCAACATACTTAAAACAGGCCAGAAATTGTCAGACATATGTAGAATATCATTTTAAAAGCAAATGTAGCTTTAAATGCTCTAGAAAACAGAATTTAAAATCAATGGTCTAAGGTTCAACTTCAGCTAGAGACAAAAGAGCAAATTAAAACCCAAACAAGAAAGCAGAAGTGAAAGGAAACTGTCAGGGAGTCAGAAAACAGACTGTGAAGTAAAAACAAAAGCTGGCTCTTTGACAAGAGTAACTGATAGCTCATTAATAAGACGGGTGGAAGAAAAAACCCTCCAGCATGGGTCAGTCCTGACTGGGAATGAATTCTGGGAACTGAACCAGATCCTGTGCAAGCTTCCAGTCCCAGAGGCCATCCAGTGTTTAGGTCAGGAAAGGAAGTCAGCACAGTGGAACCTCTAGGAAAGACCTGGACAAGACACTAGGATCTTTCTGGGCAATGAAAATGTTCTATTTGGAAACTGAAGCCATGGTCATGGAAATGTGTAAGAGCCATGATTCCAACTATACATACACAATCTACATTTTACCATGTTTGAATTATATCATTAAATAAAGTCAACTTTGTGTTTCCCTCCAGGTCTATTTTCATTGTGCCTGGGAAGAATTACACACATGCATTCACTCATTTCCTCATTTCGCTCACTTTTAATCCCTTACGTAATTTGGCCTCCTCACTAACCACTGTACACAAGCATGTCTAAGGTGATGTTCTCTGCTGACTCAGCACACGCTCAGTTCTCTCAGAACCGCACCTCAGCGATACTTAACTGCAGTGGCCACTGTATGCCACACCTGTGCCTCTCACGATCTGCTGCTCCGTGCAGACTCTTAAATCATGATAGCCCGTCTCAGATTCCTTGGCATAAGTTTAATATTACAATGTCTTAAAATAATTCATACATTTTCTTCACCAATTCTCAACCTTGCAATCCTCCTGCTCGTCTTCACTATTTGCTACTGGCATGTACTCCAACTGTCCTTTCCTAAAGGGCTTCAAGACTTTCTTATCTCAGTAATGATGGCACCGCACTAAATAAACAAACAATCCTGAGCTGGTAAGGTGGATAAGTGGCTAAGACTGCACAAACTGCTCTTGCAAAGGACCCGAGTTCAGATCCCAGCACTTACATCAGGCAACTCATCAGGCCTGTAGTTAACTCCAGCCCTAGGGATCCAGTAGTCTCATCTGGCCTCCTCAGCCATGTGCATATAACCCCCACCCACAGACATACACACATGCACTTAATTAAAAATACATCTTTTTTTTTAAAACAATACCTCAAAGCCCATATCCAGTCCATGTGATTTTCTCTCTTAAATGCAATTTTTGATACTCAATTCACTTCCATGCTTGCTACCATCAGTTTGCCCAGGCTACACTGTTTCTCACTTTGCCTGTATCCTAGTTAACCAGCCTACCTGCATCCATTTTTGCCCTCTGCAACAGTTCCCTCTCTACAGAGCAACTATGGGTGATCTGCACTGCTCTGTGAATGAGCTCCAGAAGCCTCGGGCATGGTCCAGTGAGCCACGTGAATGACTTCTGTCCTCTCTAATGTTCATGGCTTGTTTCCCACAGCTACCTTCATATCTATGATTCCTTCCTCTTCTTTCTTGGCACACAGCCATTTCTACACATGATTCCTTCTGTTCATAATCTTTTCTCTTAGCACCTAACTGCTACTGATTATTCCAGTATAACCTTAGATTACATTCAGAAAACAAATGCCATAGTCTGGCTACCTGCTCAGAACACCATGTACCCTCCACAGCATTCTGCCTCATGGACTAACTCAAGTGCATGATTAGTTTTGCCTGACTGATAACCTAAGTATCCAATTTCTGCATTCACTCAACTTGGTTCTATTCATGCCAGGGCAAGGACTACATTTGATCCTTAACTCATCTGTCTACAACCTCCCATAAACCTCTGGGTAGTATAGTACCTAAAAGGACTGCCGAAATATTTCTAAACGAATTGATAAAGAATCAGAAATTATCACTTTCTAAATGAAGTAACATGGACTTTTCTTCCAAATGTCAAACAACCATTTCATCAAATATCCTGTTTCTAATATTTGACAACGCTTACCCTCAGCAGGTTCCACAAGTGACAACTGTCCAGGCTTGGAGGACACAACCATAAACAAGACATTTAGGAACAGCTAAGATTCCAGAGAGGCTGGGCATGGTAGTACTTTAATTCCAGCACTTGGGAGGCAGAGGTAGGCGGATCTCTGAGTTCTAGGCCAGCCTGGTCTACAAAAAGGAGTGCAGATCAGCCAGGGCTGTTATACAGAGAAACCCTGTCTCAAAAGAAAAAGAAAAGGAAAGGAAAAAGGAAAGGAAAGGAAAGGAAAGGAAAGAGGGAGGAGATAAGAGAGAAGAGAGGAGGGGAGGGGAGGGGAGGGGAGGGGAGGGGAGGGGAGGGGAGGGGGAGGGGAGGGGAGGGGAGGGGACCCGAGAGGACTTGGATAATGAGTCGTTAGATAAGCATGAGGAACAGAGTTTGGGTCCCTGGCACCCATGTAAATGGCATTGCCCATGCATGCAATCCTGGAGCAAGCTATTTGGGTTAATTAAAGGAACTGGGCAGTTGTTGGTTCAGTACAAGACCCTGTCTCAATAAATAAGGTAGAGTGATTGATGAAGACCAAGTGTCAACCCTGGCCTTTAATACACATGTGTGTCTATACATTTGTATACATATATACACATAACACACACACACAACACACATACACAGCACAGCCTTACACTAAAAAAAAAAAAAAAAAGGATTCCTGTAACCTTTCATCTGGTTTAGGCTGACTGACTTCAGTTCAAGCCCAATTTTTTGTTTCCTAGCATCTGTGGAAAATAACTTTGTCATTATTTTAAAAACAAATCTTTAACTTTTCTGATGACTGTGAGAGAATCTTTTTCTATTTTAAGGAAACCTTACTATTTTCTTGTCATATTTTAAACATAAGGACCTGAAAGTTTTAATTTATCTAATCACATGTCTAAAAAGAATAAGAAGACATAAAGTATTAAATGGATTACCTTCTCACCAAAGAAAACTTACACACAGATTAGATGCTAAGGGAAAAAAAAAAAAAAACACAACCACTGTGGAGCCTAAACAAATCCTAAAAGACAAATCCTAGAAATATGCAAATAAGTAAAAAAGTTAAAATACTGGCGCGTCATGAATACACCACTTTCTCTGGTTTTGAGATGAGGTCTCACTAAAAGCTTTTGAAGTTTGAAATAAGTTGTGTGAACCTTGCACACATTACATTTTTCATATACCAAGTTTTTATTACTTGAATTTTCAAGATTGCTAGATACAAGGAAAGTTACCTGTTGCCAAGAAACCAGTTTCCCTTTCTGTTATCCTAATGTCCTGACAGTTACTCTCCTTGACTGTCTTGTCTGAACAGTGTGCCGGGTGTTGGTATGTGAGGATGACCTTTGAACGGTCTAACGCGGGCCCCCCCCCCCAGCCCTTTACCATCCGTGGAAGAGAAAACACGAGAGGCAGAGATCGGGTAGTTACTGCAGAAGGAGGCTTTTTACTCAGTATCACACACGTGGAAAACGCAGAAGGGCTGAGATGTGGAAGGGGCCTGGCTTAAATACAGTCTAGAGTGACGTATTCACTTCTGATTGGCTGTTCGATCACCACCCAACATTCAGTGACTTTGGCGGGCTCTCTGCCTAGCATCTGCACAGATAATTGTTTACTTCTGGGAAAACACGAGGCTAGCGCCAACTTGGGGTGGCAGATTATATTGCGGCTCCCAACAGAACGTGGAACAAGTGGTCACACAGCACGGGGGGCCTCAGATGGATTCATTGAAATGCTCTAGTTAAGGTGTCATGTGTTGGCTCCTACTACTCATGTCAGAAGACTAGTCAAGGTCTCTGTTTCTATTTAGTATTACTGAGAAAATTCAGAATGTTCCATCAGTTATAAAATAAGGTGATTCCTAAGTCATTGTTAAGGCACTAAATGCTGTCATAAGGAAGCAAATCCATCAGGTTGCTGCAGAACTCATTTTATAGAACATACAAAAGGCCCTCAAGTCAGTGTCCGCCTCCACTCACTTAATAGATATCAAGGCACTGACTGAGTACTCTGCTGACACTGGAGGTTTGAGGGTGGGCCTTACACACCTGGAACAGTTACCATCAAAAGTGAGAGCACCATTTTCCAGCCTCACCCTAACCTTCTGAGGAGATCCTCCACGGCTAGGGCCTAAGGGTCTGAATTTAACAAAGCCTCCTGGTGATCATCGCTCAGAACTGTGGCCCCATAATACAGCCCCTCCCTATGCATGGCAGAAACCTTAAGTTCAGAGAAGAAGGTAGCAGGTTAAGACACAAAGATGCTTTCTTTTCCTATTGCTTATCCACAAGTTCAGAAAGAATCTGGCATATCACATGGGCAACTCTAAAGATATGAAGAAATGAATAAACTCTCCAAAGTTGTGCAGTCACCCAATTACAACAATAGACAAACCATAAAGTCCTAACGAGTGCAAATGCCCTACTATTAAAATGAACATTCATCATGCCATGAGGGATTTTAATTTCAAAAGTCCTGTTTCAGGGCTGGTGAGACGGCTCAGTGAGCGAAGGCTTAACATGTAAGCTTTGCCACCTGAGTTTGATCCCTCAACTGCACAGAAAAGGTGGAAGGCGAGAACCAACTCCATGAAGCTGTCCTTTGACACCCCCCCCCCAGCACCATGGCATGTGTGCCCCAGCACAACTCTCCCCCTACTCACACCGGACCCTGGAATGAGTGAACAAACAATGGTTTCTGATGCTTCCGCTGCCTCCCGAGGTGAGCACTCCTGCCTCCCGAGGTGAGCACTCCTGAGGTGAGCACTCCTGGAGCTGGGCGGCTTTTCGTACCTTGTTAGTTTGCCTGAGTTTACTCAGCTCCACTTTATATTTTTCCACTTCTTCGAGAGCTCGATTCAAGCGGACCTCTGTGGCACTCTGACTTGTGGCAGCCTGTTTTTGTAATCTTCTTTTATTTTCTAATTCCTGTGTAGTTAAAAAAAATATGGAGTATTGAAATGCCATCAGTTCCCTTTTATATCTTATATTATTTCATCTCCATGTTTCTTACTTTCATTCACACATGGCTGCAGGTTAAGCATCAAGAAGACACAGTTCCCAGGGGATTCTCACCCAAAAGTGGTACTAGAAAAAGACACCAAAAAAATGTTGCTGTGACTGCCTTTATAATTTTTAAATTTTTATCCTTGTTTTTGTGTAGGGGGGATGTTTTATCTTCATGTATTATGTCTGCACCACTTGTATGACTGGTACCTGCAGAGCCCAGAAGAAGGCATCAGCTCTCCGGGAACTGAGCCGCTGCTATGTGAGCGATGGGAATTGAACCTGGGTCCTCTGGAACAGCAGCCGGTGCTCTTAACCACTGAGCAATCTCTCTAGCCCCAATGAATATTGTTTTTTATTTAGTATTTTCTGCCTCCTTCTACTGATTCAAAACACTGTATAATTATCTTCCATATCTATTTTAGGAGCATAACTTTTAAAACTTTTTTCTGGAGACAGGATCTTGCTATATGTGTGGCCCAGGAGAGGCTGAAAATCTCCACCCTTCTGTGTCTGCCTTCTGAGTGCTGGGATTCTAGGCATGCACCTCCAAGTCTAGCTCACTCAAGGGTTTCTGGAAACCCTCCAAAAGATCAATGTAAGATACCATTTGCCCATGATAGTGCTCTTGTGGAGAACTGACCAAGTCTACTGCTTGAAGAAACAACAGATAAACAGAGGACTGTACATTACCCCCACTGGGAATTTTCCAACCTGAGCAGAAACAGTGTATCTTGCAAAGTATAGAGGCCTTGTATTTGTGCAAATATTCTAAGATATTGAGCTGTTATAAGTGGATGGTTAACGTTTGAAGAAACAATAACCCAGCTCATAAACTGTAAACTCTGTGGTGAGCAGCTCCCTCCCATGCCACACATGTTCTATCAGGGCCTCAACAACACCGCTTGTATCTCTCCCTGGTGGACATGGACTTTTCTGCCTCTAATCCCCAACTTATCTAATTTGATACCTTTTCTTCAGAACTTCTAAAGCATCCCGATAACAATTTACCACAGCATCAGCTGCAGTTGCTAAAACCATTTCCTTGTTTGCTTCTCCCACGGCAGTGCAAACTTTTAAAGTTACCAGCAGGTTTCATTTCTGTAGTCCCAACATCATAGTTGCATGTGAGAGACTGCCGGTGATGAAGAGCATTTGCTGCCAACATTCATATTAGGCAGCCTGCAATGACCTGTAACTCTAGTTCCAGGAATCTGAGTCCCTATTCTGGCTTTGGACACATGCACACGGTGTACATACAGGCATGCAGGCATATACATGCACACAAATAAATAATTAAAAATGACTCGGCTTGTCTTGTAATATTGACACATCTACTGTATCTCATACAACACATGGCCGGGCTGGCGCAGAGCCTCCAAAGAGCACTCAGTAAACCCAGTAACCACTGTACAGCTGAAGCTCACTTTAATGCTATGACACTTGTCTCTTTAAATGTTTCTTCTTGGCTATATCTCATCATCTTTGAAACTAATCTCTCTGGCTTTGAGTAATTAAAGGGAAAAACAAAACAAAACACATGCTGCTCCTTATGTAGGTCTCTAAACAAATCAGGCTGCGCCTGGCGGCCATCTGCTGCCACAGGCTTCTGCACAGCTTTGTGGGAGGAAGCTGTGCTGAGAATGTGTCGGCTCTCTCGATGTTCACACTGCAGAGCTGCCTCATAGCAGCCTCGATAAGAACACCATGACCTTTGCCCTTCAATTTGCTGGTGACTTTGTAACTTCCTTCTCAGAAATCTGAAAAGGACGGCAAGGAGGAAGAACAGCAAAGGGACAAAGGGCACGTCTCCATGTGAGTGAACTCACCGAAGAAAGAGGAAACCGGGGTAAAAACTTTGAAAACATTTGTCTTTGATCATACACCAATAACTCTTTTTGGAGGGTGGGGAATCAGTGTCTTACTATGTAGACCAGGCTGGCCTCAAACTCACAGAGATCCATCTGTCTCTGACTCCCAAGTGCTTTTATCCCAAGGGATAAAAGGTTGAACCATAAAGCCCAACACCATGTCCTGGTAACTTTTATAGCACGCAGAGAAGACACACTGCTTCCTGAAAACAGATGAAACCACTGCTGTCCCTTGCAAAAACAGACAAAACAAAACAAGACAAAAAACAAAACAAAACAAACAAAAAAAAAAACCATTTCACATCTTGTCAGACAAATTTTATAGAAAAAAAACTCAAGGTTCCAATTTTACACTTGTTTTAAAAGTCTTGAACTGGACCTGACAGTCAATGACATGGTAATAAAACAGGGCAATGTTATTACCTACATGAAAAAACAGACATTAATTTCATACTACACATAAACTTAACTTGAAATAGTACACATGTATATGACTCATATGATGCTGATATATGCAGACTACATAAAATACTTAAAAGAAAATTTCTCATGGCTTTGGGGTAGGCAAAAGTTTCTGGGTAGTATAAAAACTTGAATAAATAATATATACAATTTATCGAAAATTTAAAACTTCTGCCTTTGGAAACACATGCTATAAAAAAAAAAAAAAGAAAAAAAGAAAAAGAAAAATTGAATTACAAAAGATTAGACACAATACCCAAGCTTCTAACAAGGGGATTGCAGAAGAAACATCAAGAGCCAGAGAGCTTGGTCTTGTCATGTGTACAGACAGACCACAGAGGACATGACACACAGCACAGCACACAGATCAACAACTGCCTCTGAATCCCAAATGCTGGCATTAAAGGCATAGGTCATCAGACCCAGCCAATAAAGATGATTTTTATTAAATGTTTTTATTGTATGTACAAGTGTGTGTGTAAATTCATGCCAGTGGAACGCTGTAACCAAAGGGTAACTCCAGGCACACAGGTGAACGTGTGGAGAGACTGGACCCTGAGCTGCTGGCAGTGGGAAGTGAGTCACAGCATCCTACAACTGCTGGCCACTATCCCTGGGAAAGGCACTGGCTTCAAACCCAGCATTGCAAGATAAATAAACAATAAATTACAAGACGTGTTATACAAAATAGAGTATACTCCACAATTAAAGAAAAATGAAACAATTAGTGTTGTAATATAGATGAACAATAAAAACAAAAACCACTGTGTTCAATAAGAGAAATCAATCACAGTGACTGTACATTATCTGAGTCTATGTAGAAGAAAATTTGCAAAACAGACAGATCTACTGAGACTAAAAATACAGTAGTAACCCTGAGCTGGCACGGATGGGAGATGTGGGGTGTGAGGACTGAAGGGTAAGAGACATCTTTTCGAAGCTGTGAATATGTTCTACATGGATCACAGCTACATGAACTCATGAATACACTAAAAGCCACTGACTGAACTGCATACTTCATTAGAAGGTGAAATACAGCATATGTGTCTCAGAAAGTTGTCAAGTAGTCTGTGTGGGGGATGTTTTCAGTAAGTAGTAATAAATGATCAGCCACCAACAGTGCAGCTCTAATAGTTTCCCTGTGTCCTGGGGACTGGGTCAGGAGAGCAGGCAAATGCTCACCCAATGCTCACCCGTTCTACTGATGACAGCTGCTGCTGTAATTCATCACATTTTTTATTTGCTTCTTCAAAAAGATTCTTATATTTTTCTATTTGGGACTGTTGGGACGTAACTGTTCGCTGTTGTCGCATACAGTCTTCTTCCAAATTTTTCACCTTGGATTTTAAGTCCTGAATTTCATCCTCCTACAATCAATCATATTATCAATTATGTGAAAAATGTATAAGACCTGCTATCAAACACACAGCAGAAAACAAGAGCCTTAGATGCTCTTTGAAGAGATATTCTCATGAATTGCTGACAAAAATAAAGCCCATTTAAGACTCACTATCAAAAATTGAAGTCAGATATTTTATATTGAATAGCAAATCTAAAATAGTGAATTCTAATTTTAACAATTTTGAGATAGTAAAAAAAATTTTTTGTAAGCTTTGTAGTAATTCAGGATTTCAGAATAAAGTTAGATATATATATATATATATGCATATATATAAAATTTTCAAATCTGTTATTTAACTATAGATAGTAATCTAAATACGGTTATCCAAAATATAATTAAAACTGCCCATCATGTCTTCAGTAGAGCACTCTTGTCAGAGGCCATGCAAGCTTACCTTCTTATTGCATTCACACACAACACTGTCCAGCTCCTCTTGCATCACATGGAGTTTGGCTTTTAGAAATCGGATCTGAGCCTCTGTGAAGTCAAATCATTACATGACTGCTTTTTAAAAATCAAATCTAAGATATTAATTACCAAAAGATCATATTTTGTGAGTAAAATATGGCCAAAGTAAACAATCTAACAGGAGACCATGACAGGAAAACAATAAACATTAAACATTCCACATGTAGGAAACTAAAAAGAACAGCAACAGGTGACCACATCAGCCATGGAGAGCGAGTGAAGGCAGGGGGATAAGACAGAAACCCTTCCTCCTAAGAACCACGACTACAAACTGGTGTTCTTGCACACTTACAGACCAGACTCATATCTACTACAGTGATCCAAAATATACCAACCAGAACTGATAGCAGTCTCAAGTTGGCAATGTCCAAGAATTTGACAGAAACAAACACATACTCTCAAGCAAAAATGAAGTTTCACAGCTTACAGTCTGCGATCCCAAACTGACTCCAGATCATTCAACTCCACCCATAACCCAGCCATTCCAAGCAAGCATCTGGAGTACAAGGATACTCTCCCTGGTCAAGCACACTGAAGAAGGAAGGTGCTGAGACAGTGGCCACAGAAGAGTGCTGTTCATGATAAAGCCTGATGCTGGTCCTGGACTTCTACATCTCTGTCTGTAACAGGGCAGTGGGTGACTGTCTCCAGGAACAAACATCTGTCCAGCAAATCCTGGAAGGCATCTGAAGAGTAACAACCAACTTTCTGATTCATTTACTGTCCTTCCTTCTACTAGTTCCAGGGGCTTTATAGGTCAGTAGATGCTACAATGCATCCCACTGTGACTGACTAGAGCGTAGCTCAATCATTACACACACAACCTGTTAGGACTCTTCAGTAACAGAATTTCAGAAATAAACTTTCTGATCATCTGTAGTGAACACTTAAAACTAAAGCAAGAAAGTAAGATGGGAGGCACCCCTGCTAAACACCCTGACAATCAGAACACGCTGACACAGAAGCAAGCCATGCTCTGGGAGCAGGTATCCCACATCAATCAGGAGCACAGGCAAAAAAGTCTGCAAGGAGGGGACAAGCTTCAGAAGAACGGTAAAGACCCAGGCCCCAGACAGCTCAGCAGAGGCTGGTCTTCAGTGCACACCAGCCATGTATGCTAGCAATAAGGAAATCTTCCACGGACCTTGGTGACCACTGAGTGTCTGGCACCCTGGCTGAATGGCTAAGCACAGCTGAGACATGACTAGCTGGTCTGTACTGAGCCCAATGTTGCTCTGAAGGACCATCTGCCTCAGAGTCAGAATCCACTCACTGTCTACCACACCAGAGGATAGTACTCATGGTAGCTTGCTGTGCACTAAGCTATTGGACCTGCACCATATTTTGTGTTACTACCGCCATTGTCTAAGTGAATCACACCTCCAAATAAATGGTGGCACCACTTAGAGCTAGGTTGTTAGATTCCTTTGCTGTGAGTTGCCCTTCTCTCCTTTCAATGTGTGAACAATAAACTGTGTATTTGAAAAAGACACACTGTCAGCCTCTTGTGATGCATTAGCTAGGTTCAAGACATCATTTGACAAACTCTAATTTTCAAATGGAGACACTGCTATCACAGGGGGCTCAGGAGCCAGACTGGAGTCACAGCTAGCCATAGTGCACACCCAGATTCATTTCACAGCCAAATGACAGTTCACAGTAACTATGCTTACACATTCCAATTGTTCTGGGTTTTGTTCCAACAGCACAGGCGGCTCCTCATAATCTCAGTAATTTTACAGGCACTGCTGCTAACAAACACATGCTTTTAGATGATTGAAACTCAGGGTTTTTTCTAGTTACATGCAGAGTCTAAGTTCATCAGAAAGGAAATTATATTCATTAAGAAACCCAATTGATTACTTATCTGTTGCTAATCATTTCGATTATTCTTTTCAAATATATAGATTTAACATATAATAAACAATATAATAAAAATAAATGAAAGGAATTCAGAGAAACTTCATTCCAGTGATAAGCTATGGGACTTTTTAATTTCAGTTGAAACTTCAAAAAACTCAAAACAACACTACAGTCATGACTTTTTATAATACACAATATCCATGATGAAAGCAGAGGGAAGGTTAGTGAATCCACACCACTGTCCTTAGGCGACAGTTGCTGATGGCCAACTTATTTCATCTAGACTCTCCATCTTCCTTCCCTCCTCTACATCTCTCTAGATTATTATTATTATCCAGACACAAATCCATAAACCATGATAAATTTTTAAAGAAATAGTTTCCCCAAATCTCTTTTCTAACTAAGTAGCTGTAATGTTAAGAGAAAAACCAGAAAGAAAAGAAGACCTACCTGTCCCAATGTCCTCACTAACACCACAGATGCTGTCCTCCACACCCTCAGGCAGGCCAGACTCCTCCAGCTGCACTTCAATCCTGCTAACTGTCTTGGCAAAGGAAAAGTCTAAGAAATCGTCTGGAATGGCCACATCATTGGCAGTCTGCACGTCAGGATATTTCAGTTTAACACTAAGAAATAAAACACGCAGGCACACATGAGCAGAAATAGAATGGTGGAAAGGAGGTAGAGCTTTGCTCAAACAACAACCAGGCTGACCTGTTGTAAAATTTAAACATGATGACAGTTATGGAGGAGACTTTCGAGGACTTTGTCCTAAGAGTCCGAGGAAGCACTCCATCTTTATGATGGGTACGTGCAGGCCTACTGGTCATATCCAGCCTACAGTTTTAATTTTGCATGCTGCAGGAAAAGAACTGTCCAGGTGATGCTGCCCCATCCTGAGAAACAATTTACGAGGTTCTCAGTGCCATCAAACCTAACATTTGTTTTCCATGTGGGCAAACACATTCTGACAAGAACCAAAGTTGACAAAAAAATATTGGATTTGACTTTTAACATTAAGTAGAGAAAGAATTAGGGAGTAAAACTCACTTCCAAAAGCACTGAAGACTAGACCAGATCAAATACATCAGGATGTCACCAAGTTTGTGATTCTGAAAACCCAGATTGCTTTTAACACAACAGCAAGTGCTTCTGAATTCTTGCAAACACTGCCCTTTATTTAAACAGTGACTATGAAGCCAGGACAAGGGAATTCTGTAGTAATACGTGCAGCTTAGCCAATGATCTCTTCAGGCTGCTTTTTATTAATTTTATCTTCTGCCCCTTCAATTCTATTTTTTTCCTCTTTTAAGCAATTAAAAGACACAAGAGTTGTTAAAGATTTTTGCATTATTATAATGTAATTACCAGACTGGGTAGGACACAGACACAGAGATTTAGTAGCTTACTGGTTGGTACATCCAAACTCTTTTCCTTTTATTAAAAAACAACAACAATTAAAAAAAAAAAAAAAAAACCCAGATCTCAGTCCCAGTTTCAATAGTGTCTCATCAGAACGGCAGTAAAATTTATGAGAAGGTAGTGATTTTGTTTTAAAGAATAGAGAGTGGTTATTAGCTGCAGTAAACAGTTTCAAAATTACTGAGTATGCTAGGATACATGTGTTAGCTTTATATTGGGAGCTTTATAAAAATCAGGAGAGACAGAAAGTTTATAACTTAGAATGCAGATCCTGTGGACTGTAAAAGAGAAAAGCAATCTCAACACTTGTCAACCTTGTGCTGTACCTTGAATTTGTTTTCCTTTCTTTATCTGCAGAGTGAAGTCTGTTTTGAATCTTGTTTGCAGGACCAGTGTTTTTGGTCTTTAGCTAGAGAAAAAGAATTGAAACTACAATTAACTAAAATTCTAATCATTTTTCCTTTTAAAAAATGACTTTTTAAAATTTTTTTTATTTCTTCTGTGCATAATTATTGTATCTGTGAGGGTGTCAGATCCCCTGGAACTAGAGTTAAGACAGTTGTGAGCTGCCATGTGGGTGCTGGGAATTGAACTCAGGTCCTCTGGAAGAGCTGCCACTCTTAGTCACTGAGCCATCTCTCCAGTGCCCAAGTCTAATCATCTCTAACAACAGAAATTTTGTTTGGATTGGTTTTGGTTTTTGGTCTTTGTGGGTATGAGTATTTTGTCTGCATGTATGTCTGTGTACCACATGTGTGCCTGGTATCCTTGAAGACCAGGAGAGGGTACCAGATCCCCTAAGACTGGAGTTACAGACAGCTGTGAGCCACCATGTAAGTGCTGGGAGTTGCACCTGGGTCTTTTAGACAAGCAGTCAGTGCTCTTAATCACTGAGCCTTTTCTCCAGCCCCAACGATTCTGTAACATATGCAATTGTTATTTTGCTACAAGAATTTGTATTTTTATATAATTAATTCAATTGTATTTTCAGGAATTCCAGAACTTTGCAGGAAAGACCTAAACAGTACCCACACTAAGAAAATCAGGAATACAGAAAATGAGTCCCAAAGATGCATGTATATTCAGCCAGCTAGTCAATGTTAAATCAGGATGCTTTGCTTCACACAGTTCAGCTCTCCTCATTAGCCAACGATGTGGCCAGCAGGCCTCTCCTGATATTGAACTTTACCGTTCCCTTACGGATAGAGACCTAGAGAACCCTGGGTGCCTCGCTTCCAGAAGACCAATCTCTATCCCGTGCTTTTGGATGAGGACCTGTCTGACTTACACAATTATGATTCACGGAGAAATGAAGAGCCTAATTCTATAAAGTCTCTTCTTTACAACTTTGTCCACTATTCTCCAAATTATTCAGTGAAATTACAAGGCAGAAATTGTCCAAAGTCTTTGATCAGCAATGCTGAATGAGTGTTTCCCAGCTGAGTATTAAGGCTTACATTCTATGTATTGAGTCACACTCTTTCCCTACTTGTCTGTAAATACAAACAAATAAAAAACAGCCCTAGGATCCAGCAAGAGAGTTGGTAAGATGCTTGCTAAGTGTGATGGCCTGAGTTCAATCCCCAGCCTCTACATGACAGAAGGGGAGGACCAGCCTCGACAAGTTGTCCTCTAACATCCATATGCATGAGATGGCATAAATAAAGTTTTGTTTTGCTTTGCTTTTAGTTAAAAATCCTAAACTCTACAGAATGTAATTGCATTTATGGAAAGTTTGATTTCATACCTTTGTTTCTGACCATGGATGAGCCATCCCTTCAGAGGACAACAGATCTCTACAAACCAAAAGTAAGCACTACGTTAAAATAGATGACATTAAGCTCAAAGAACATGAAATTCAACAGTAATTATATCCTAATGAGAAAATATTGCTCTAATTCCAGCTAGCCATACATTAACTTGATATGGTTTATAAGTTGATTTCTATATAAGTTATATCTAGATGTATGCACATATTTTTAATAATTATATATGCACACAGAATTACATTTCACTTTGATTCTAGTTCCTAGACATTACTTTACTTTGAATAATGGCCAATAAAAAGTGGTTAGGTTAAGTAATTCACTAAAGAGAATGTATGGCAGTACTTTTTTAGGGGAATGTACAAATTTTAATTAGTGTAAATCATAACAAGGGCTATCCACTTCTTAAATGAGTCAGAGCTGGCAAGTTGGGTACATGCACCAAGCCTGACTATCTGAGTTTGCTCTGCAGGACCCACAAGGAGAATACGACTTCTAACAGGCACATGCACACAGGCATACACACACACACACACACACACACACACACACACACGCACGCGCATGCACGCACGCACGCATATTTGCACACTAATAACAAAACAAATAACCCACTGCAGCACTTCTGCTTGTAAGCATGCTCAACACAACCATTCTAATGTACTTGAACACTTGGTCAGGGTCTCTCTTCATAACATTATGAACTCATAAAAGTAGGGTCCAATCTGCCTTTCTCATTGCTTAATGCTTTGAACTTGGCACAGCATTTCACATAAAAATTGTTAAACTAACATTAAGTAACAGGCATCAAATAAGTGAATACATAAATCTAAATCCATTTTATTTCCTGACCTTTTTATCTTGGATTTACAGTTATGTCTGTAGTTTAGAACGAGGCATCTCTGTAGGTGTATACATACACTGGCTCACCAGTGGCTGGATCTATGCACACCCACTCATGACCTACTGCCTGTGCTGGTTTCACTCTACAAGAGACTTGAGTAGTTGTGACAGAGACTATCCAATCTAAGCCCACACATCCTAAAACATTTGCTATCTGGCCCTTTCCATGGAAAGCTCACCAGCTCCTGACCTACTGTCTAGAGCATCTGTATTAATATCATGAACCACACTGTATCTATTGCTAACATGGGGAAAATGCTATTATATTCCCTAGAATAACTGGCCACAGTAGAAGACACACAGAATAAAACGGCTTTCCATCAGACATTACCTAGTGACCTGGCCATGTATAGATTTCTTGCAATTTAACATGAAAGTATATACTTAGATCATATCTACTAAAACAGTAGCTTTCAAAATATCTTAAATTTATGGAAAATAACCTTTTTCACATACAACACACACACCTTTCCAAAATTATACATAAGTATCTTGAAGTGTCCTTATTTCAAGTATATGCCTCCCATTTCATTAGACATCAACATGTTCCTGCACTGTCCACCCCATCCCACACTTCCAAACACACACATGTGTACAAATGAAAACATCTACCAGGGGCTGGAGGGAAGGCTCAGTGGCTAAGAGCACTAGGCCAGAGTTCAGTTCTCAGTACCCAAGTTGGGCAACTCCAGTTCCAGGGAACCCGATGCCTCTGGCGTCCACATACAGTGACACTCACATGACAGACTTCTACACCCACATACATAGTCAAAAATGATAAACATAAAAATAGAACATTTTAAAAACATCTGTCAGCTGCCCATGACTGTGAAGTACACATGCTACCTCTGCTGGTCCACTCCCTCCGAAGACGCGCTTCAGTACAGTGGTCTGACTCACGGCACTTTTGTCTGATGTGTGACCGAGAGGGCCTTGGTAGTCAACCTTGCTTCTAGCACACTGGAGGAGTTGGATGTTAAGCTAAATTCAGGTTTCCTTACTATATTTCTAACAGAGCAATCATAGGTGTTGAAGACCTATCATAGAATGCACTGCCTGCCTCTTGTAAGTTATTACTACTCTGAAGTGAAATAGATGCTCTCTTTACAGAATTGCCTCTCATCTTTAATAATTCCCAATAATAATCAAATGCCATATTTCACAAGATAAAAGACACCTATTGAAACAGCTGCATTAAAATATTCTAGGTTGGGGGAGACAGGGAGGCAGATGTTCATGTATCTCTACCAGTCAAAGATAGTTGATATATCTAGGTTGGGTAGTGGGTTACACCTCTGATTGAACAATACCAAACTTATAAAGCCTATGATTAACATTTTTTTTTAAAAAAAAATGTATAAATGCAAAAAGGAAAAGGGGGCATGGGATAGGGGTTTTCTAAGGGGGGGGATGGGGAAAGGGGATGGCATCTGAAGTGTAAATGAAAGATCTAATAAAAAAAAATATTCTAGGTTTGACAAGATGAGTTATGAGATAAAGGCACCTGCTATCCAGCCTGATGACTTGAGTTCAATCCCTGGGACTCACAAGGTAGGAGAGAAGAGGTTATCTTCTGATTCCATACTGTATGCATGTGTGCACACTAACATGTGGACACACAGAGACACACAAAAACAAGTGAGTGTAAAAAAATATCCACTTGTAGCAGATAACAGAGACATCATCACCACTTTGGACACAAGAAAACTTAGTGAAGGATCAGCAGTTGATTTTTATGCTTGTAAAATCGGTCTTTTGCTTGCTTCAGCAGGAACTAAAACTCAGCTGCAGATACATCATTTTGATTCTTTAGATTTCTGGATAAAAGCCAGGCCCAGTTTTATCTGTAATTCTAATTTTGGAATTTGGGTAGCTATTGGGTATCTTCTTTCATCAAACACCAGATAGAATCACATATGATACAGATAAGCGATTTACTGTTATTTGAACATATGCATATGCCAAATAATGATACAAACTATACTTCTGATTTACTAGAGAGAAAATCTCAAAGTGATAGACAGTGACAGTCCTCAAACAGCCCACGTCTTGAAGCTGTCTTCCGAGAACACACAGTTGTTTTGAGAGTTACACAGTGTAATTCCAGCCACATGCAGTTTCTGTGCTGTGTGGTTCTCTCTTCCTTGTTTCCAGAGAGTACCACACACTACTGCATACAGAGTTCTTTCCTAGGCTCCTTCTTCACTGCACAAAGGACCCCAGTCACAATAGCTATGTTGCAGAGAGTCTTATATGGAAACTAGTATTTAGCAATTAGTACTGGGCACTTCATGGTGATGGACAGCTGGCAGGTGGGATCTTTATTTTGATACTTACGATTTTTAAGTAAAAGTGTGTGTGTGTGTGTGTGTGTGTGTGTGTGCGCACACACACACACGCGTGCACATACACACACACACACACAAGGAAGTGTCACTACTCAGGATGTCAGAAGTGTTAGAGTCCTTGGAGCTAGAGTGACAAGTGTTGTCAGCCAAGCAACCTGGGAGCTGAAAAATGAATCAGGGTCTTCTGCAAAAGCAGCTAGTGCTCTTGACAGATAGGTGTTTATAGAGATAATCTTTTGTACTGAATGGAAGCATCACCTGTCAATAAAGGCTGATTGGCTAATGAGTTGAGGCAAGATTAGAAGGTGAGACAGGTGATAGAGAGAGAGGAATTCTGAGAAAACAGTCAGGCACAGGAAATTCACCTCGGACACAGAAGAAGACAGTAGTATGAAACTGAGGACCAGGTAGCTAGCTATATGGCATGACTTAGAATAAAATAAATGAGTAATTAAGATAAGAGTTAGACGGTGAGCAGAACCAAAGCTGCTGGCCTAAGCATTTATTCATATATAAGAAGTTCAGAATCCTTATTACTGGGAACAAAGTGGACGGGTGGAAAACACAAGTTACAGATGGCTTTAATTACAGGTGTTAACTTCTGGAGAGCAGAAACAGGCCCATCTAGTTACCATTGTGACAGGGGTCCTCTGTATACTCAGTTGTGAAATGTAGTACTCCCTAGAACGAAGAAGAGAAAATCCCACTGAACGGAAACTGCAGGTGTGGCTAGAATTTCATTGTGTAATGCTTGAAACAGCTGTGAGTTATCAAGAGACGAAGTCACAGCATAGGCTGTTTGGGGTCATCACTGCCTCTGCTTCAGTAAGACTGTAATTTTAATTGCATAGGACCCACATTTCTGCTAAATGTATTACAAATATTTTATGGTTGCCTAATTTCTTGATGTGCTACAAATGCACAAGAAGTCAAAAAAAATGTGTATCTATACTAATTTATCATTACCTTATCTTCACACGTAACTTTAAAAGAAAGGCAGTAGAGTGTGTGAGAAAAGGCCTGTGAAACTGTGGTGTGAACCCCAGGAAAACTACTCTGTTTGACCTTTGCCAATCACTGACCTTCCCTAAGCTACAGTTTTTCAAATAAAGGCAATAACATCTATTTTAAAACAATACCTAGAGTTACATGAGATAAAACAGGTTAAGAGCTTGCCTCGTATCTAACTAATAAGGCCCCAACATACATATTATACTCTTCTTTGAATTATTAACATTTTCAAAAAGATTTTATACATTAAAGATTTACAAGGATCACTGAAAGAAAGTCATAACTGAGAACTGAAGTCACATACCTCGAACTGTAAGCATCTTCCTCTTTGCATGATGTAATCAGTGCTGAAAAAGGCCTAGCTCGCACTTCTTGCTGCTCTCTCTAGTTAAACAAGACAAGTCATGAATACTCGGAACAACACTGACAAGACTGAGTTTCACTCCCCTCTGAACATTCATCGTTCCAGAACTGTCCAGGTCTCTACAGTATCAGAACACTGTGCCATAACAAATGAATAGTGATTGTTACGGTTTCTTCTGCTCCAGCCTAAGAAAATCTCTTTGAAGATAAAAGCATAAGAGCAGTAAGGCCGTCAAGGCCATCACAGCCTTCACGCCCTGTAAAGTGGGTGTGAAGTTAGGGAGGGAAAGCTTTTGGTGAGGAGCCATGAAGCAACAAAACAGCAAATGCAAACTGAAGATGCAGATGCTACATCCAGCTAGCTTTTGGGAGTAACAAGTAGCCGTCCCCTTCCAAACCTCCCTCAGTCTTTTATTCTGTTCTTTCTGGGGTGGAAATAAAGGCTCTCTAGGGGACTCCCCAAGCATATAGAAATGCACCTCTCATTCTACTGTGACATGCTGTTCTGGAAAAAGGTTTTCCTTCTGCTTAGATATAAAACTGTAAATTAAAAATAAAATATTTCCAGTAAAATATTTAATTACAAATGCAACTAGCATTTCTGTGATCATCAATGCTTAAGTGAAATGTTATATTTATATTATGTTATCTATATTTCTTAATCCTCAACTAATAAATAATTATGGATTTATATGAAGCATCAAAATAAAGTACTGACAGTGAAGAATGGCTCAACTATTAATAGCAGCTACTACTCTTACAGAGGACCCATGTTTGGTTGCCAGCACGTGGGCTCCTCACCCACATCAGGAAGCTCACAAGCACCTGTAAGTCCAGTTCAGAGGATCCAACAGCTCTAGTGTCTGTGGCTCCCATGTGTACATACGTGCACACAGATACATACACAAAGTGAAAAGTAAAAAGAAATCTTAAAAAATAATGAAATATTATTAGAATTTCTTCCCTGCCTCCATCTGGGGAAGCAATAGGATTAAAGAAAGAATGAGTAAAGTGAGGACAAGAACCTCGGTTGTACACAGCGACTACAAAGGGTAAGAAACTGCTTAGTACTGGACCCTCAGTGCCCGCCGGACCCTCAGTGCCCGCTGGACCCTCAGTGCCTGCTCTCGCCACTCAGCTCCCACCTTGAGCCTGGCACTCTGAACTCTACTCAATTTTTTGATGTTAATTTAATTATTCCTACCTGTCTAGTCATAAACACACTCATCAGTCTGTAGGTAGGATCTGGCAACTTCTTCCTTTATTAGATCAAAGGGTAAGCCTGGGTCAGTAATCCTCAAATTTGAGAAGTCAGGGACCCAAGAACACATTATAACTGTATGATACTTATATTTTGGTACTGGAAAAGATTACTGACATTAATGTTCTTATTGGTTATGTGACTGGGGAATCTGAATAGAAACTACTTTTATCACACACATTGGAACTACACCTGTACACACACATTCATGTTTAGCCTGTCACTCATTGAGCTGATCATTGATGCTTTGGGTATTTTTAATATGTATGTTATGCGTTAAATTTAAAGTTAAAAACTAGCACTTACAGGGAAATCTGTACATCTACTTACTATTACTTCCTCTGCTTGTCGAACCAGATTAGCAGTTTTTGCCTCCAATTCTGCATTTAAACGCCTAAAAGCAGAAATAACATGATAGTTGGGTTATACTCAAATTATAACTAAAATAAAAATAATTACATTTGAGCAATTACATTATAATCAATGCATGGCAAAGCACACACAACATTTTTTGTCTAAGATGAACACAGCTACTAGAAAAGCACACTTCCTCCTCTGGGAGGATGGCACACACTGCCCTGCTTTCCCATAGCCCTTGACCAGCATCTTCCATGAAGTAGGTTCTCATACTCGCAAATCAGACAAGAGCAAGTTGAACTGAGTGAGTTCAACTCAGTTCCAGGATTAACCACTGGAGAACACAAGTTCCAACCATGCATCTTCAGAGACAGGTGGGCTTGCTCTCCTGATGACTAGAGTGGCCAGAATCAGAGAAACCTGCATGGGTGTTACTATCTTTGGGAAGCCAGCTCACAACTCAGCCACACACTTCAGAACCAGTATCATCAGAAATATGGGATTAATTTGGCCTCCATTTGCAATCTAGCAAAAAACATGACAACTACTTGATCCAATTAAGCCTGCAAGAATGCTTTTAGGGAAAATGTTTTAAAGGGGAAAAGTTAACTATTATAATTTAACCATTTAACCTTTTTATTTTTAATCTTCCCTCCCAATTGTTATCTATAGCACACACACACAAGTTTGTATTCACCCAGAAACAGGGAAGAAATATATTTATCTCCACATGATCAGCATCTTAACTGGCTTCACAACAGTCCAGAGAGCACAGTTAGCCCAGTGCACTAAATTCTATTCCAGTCTATTTCCCTTTCAAAGATTCACACTGTAACACATATCTTCTTCTTCTATTGAAGGGTCCCACTTCCAACCATGGCCTTTCTGAAGTTCCATCAAGGAGTTCTCAAGAAGATGCATTAGTACATGATTCTAAACTAACAAGAGGATCCAATCTCTAACCTAAGGAGGATGGGGTGGTGGAGGGGGAAGAACAGACACCACCACATCCTTACTTAAAACAGTGTTACCTTTAAGAAATACGTTCGTGTTTTAGGATTACTTGGCTAACAGAGAAGTATCTAAGAAATAGATTTATTACATTTAAAGTGACTTTTAACTTTTTGTTAGAATAATCAGGAGGAATTAAACTGAAACTGAGTCAATGAAGGTCAACCAAGAGGATTAAGCCTATTTTTCTACTCTAAATTCATTAAAATGAGAGAGAAAATGTAACAATAGAAATAATCACTAAGCCCAACAAGCCCAGGGGAACCGGCCTCATACAAAGAGTGTCTCAGAATTCTAAGTGAGAACCACACAGAGGAATAGAAGCCAAACAGCCTAGCAGTGAGAAGTCATGAGCTTTAAAACACAGGCCACAAAAACTCCTCCCACCACCTCAGGTGAGGGCTGTGTTGAGGTAGAAGGACCACCTTGTAATTCAAACACGAGGATGAGGGGTCCAGAGACAGAATGCTAACCTTCATACAACTTTAGCGCAAAAGAAAGGTAAGCTAGTGGGGGAAACTCAAAGCCAAGCTACAGGGACATTTTCCCACCTAGAATACAAGGGCTAGGAAAACTAGCTCTGCTGAAGACGACTTTTAAAAAATAACAGATCACATTAGCCACCCAAGGAGAACAGGCAGGCACAAGAGGGGAGAGGAGGGATTTATTTACACTATAAAAACCAGAAAAAAATACAATAAAAATTTTTAATCAGAATTCTAATTTGAAAAACCGGGAAAGAGCAAGAACAGAGACTTATGGTTCGAGAGTTAACTTCCCCACAAGTGGTTCCTAGCTAGCGGTGCTGTGTGGAGAGGCACAACTTTTGGAGTAGGACACCAGGGGAGCTCTTTCAGGCTTACAGTCCAGCCTCACTTCCAACCTGAACTCTGTTTCTTGTAAACTCCTCTGCCACACACATTATGACCCGAATTAAATTGTGGATAAAAGTTTATATCAAAATTTTTTAAAATTACATTTGGTCAAGTTGGGAATCGAAACAAACAACGTTTTAGAGCCTGTATTAAAAGGAATCTACCCAATTCTGGAGCAAACCTCAAATAAAATGATGAATTATTAAAAATGATCTCCTCAAAATGACAGCTGCTTGTGGTTACTGTTTGTATTTCACAAACACAGGAAGAGGGATGCACAGAAAACAAACTATCATAATTAGTACATGGTGGTCTCCACCAGAATCAACGGGGCTCTACAGCATGAGTCACACCTTCAGCAGGGCTGAAGGTCTTCACACTACCTAAAGTCACATCTTCTTCTTGTACTTGAAACAAGTTAGTTTAAATGCTTTAACTTTAAAAGTTAAAATACACTTTAAAAAAAAAAAATAAGGGTACATCGAATGGCAAATAAAGCAGACATAATCTCTGCCCTGGTGGAGTTGAGAGTCCAGCAGAGAAGGCAGAAGATAGGAAGGTAAACTCTTGCTGGCACGGTGGTGCACACCTTTAATCTCAGCACTCTAGAGGCAGAGCAGAGGGAGCTCTGTGAGTTCAGTGCCTGGTCTACATAGTGAGGTCCAGGACAGCCAGGGCTGTGTAGTGTCCCTGTCTCTGTCTCGGGGAGAAAAATAAGTGATGGATCAAGTGAGCTTATTTTAACAAAATGTGCTAATTGCAAACAATTGTTAAACAACTAGGGCCCTGATGTCATGGTCAAAGGCCCCTCTGAGTTTTACAGCCCAAAGGCAAGTGTGATTTCCCTTAAGAGAGAAGAGAAACCCACGTTCCTTGTAACCGGAGAGTCCCACACTATATAGGTTAAACAGGAGGGGCAGATGGATAAATGAAAGAGCCAGAGGTGCTAAAACTTTGCAAGTGCAATAACAACTAAAAAAAAGTTCTAAGCAGTGCAATGAAGAGATGAAATGAAAATGAAAAGGTTGGGGGCTGGAGAAATGGTTCAGTGGTTAAGAGCACTGACTGCTCTTCCAAAGGTCCTGAGTTCAATTCCCAGCAACCACATGGTGGTTAACAACCATCTGTAATGGGATCTGACGGCCTCTTATGGTGTGTCTGAAGACAGCTACAGTGTACTCATTATATATATATACATTATATATATATAAATCTTTTTAAAAAAAGAAAATGAAAATATAATATATAATAAATAAAATCTTTAAAAAAAAATGAAAAGGTTGCTCTAGGCTCAGCAAGAAACTCAGGAAGGGTGGTGGGGGTAGGCAGACAACGTGAACCCTGTGTTTTCTAGAGCTTTGTAATTGCCAGAGAACGAGACGAGGAAGGGATATTATCCTTTTTCCTTCCCACTGTAGACAGGACCTTTTCCTTTGGAAAACAAGCCCCCAAGAAATTTGTGCAAAGTAAACTCTAGTATGTTGAGAATCCTCAAAATCTATTCTGGGGATTTCTCTCTCGGTAGTTCTTCCTGCGCTCCAAGCCACTTCCAAGTGAACCCTCCTGCAACACGGTTTTGGACTACATTTTTGCCCCTACAGTTATTTTCCTCACTCTACTCCTGTGGAAAAACCAAGACTAAAGGGAAATGAAGAGAGAGGGGGTCCTGTATGCAGCCATCCTGCAGGAAAGGCACCCCAGTAACCTCCCTGGAAATATGAGGGATGCTCACTTGTACTCTTGCTCACGGGCGAGGAGGTCCGGTCCAGCTGCAAGCTGCCCGCGCGACTGAGTACCTGAAACACCGCGTCTCTGCAGATAGAGTTGCAGAGCTCAAGTTCAAGACAGCCGGGTGTCGGTTCCTCCCGACCGCCCGCCAGTTCGCAGCCCAGCCACTGGTCAGGAGTCTGGGGTTGAACTCACCGACACTCCAACACTTCGCCCCGCCATCTTTACCGACTCTGAAGCGATGCGGTTGCCGTGGTAACGGCACATCTTCCCGCGAGAGTTCTCAGGTCTCGGCCAGTCTCCCGCCAGAGGGCGGACTCTTTTCTGTCTCCACCTAGAACAGCTATTTTTTGCGTAGGTTTGACGAGCGGCTCCTGGGTTCCCTTAACCGAAACTAGCGCTTTAATCCACAAACCTGCGAGTCCTCTGCCTGGAGATGGAAGAGTTTCTGACTCCACCATTCAGACAACAAGGCATAAACTCCTATCTGGAGGTGTTTCTCCAGCCCAGAAGGCCAGTCCGACTCACAGTACTTTTTTGCTAAAATGGATTTTTCAGTGCAGTTCCATACTTCTGGTTGCGAATATTTATTTTCACGCCACGGCTGAGAGCTCAGGCAGTCAGTTTTGGCGCAAGTTTGAGTCCAGACATACCATTCACAGATATAAACCACTTCCTCTGCAAGGCAGGACTAAGAATAGTGTCAGCGGCACTAGTAACTGAGAAATAACTGAGCTCCTGCTTAACGTCCTGCTTGCCACACAGGTCAGAATCCGATTGTCTGGGGATGAAACTGAGAGTCTGGAAATACGCCTTCCCACTTACAGTCACTTGGCCTAAGGACGCCACGGTCATTCAGGAGGAAGAGAGCGCTCTGCAACAACGGAAGGCAGCTGCATGTCCACACGTAAAAGAATAGACTCCGCTTGATATTTCACACCAGATACAAAAAAAGAATTCAACATCATAGCTAAGTGAAAAACTATCCATAAGCACCATGTGGATTTGTCGAGCCTCTGAATTAAGAGAATTTTTTTTTTTTTTTGCTATGCCCCCAGAAGGATAAGCAACCGTGTTTACAAAATATAAAGAACAATTATAAGTACAAAAAGGAAAAAATAACCAAGGGGCCCTTTATAGGCATTTATCCAAAGATAATACACAAGTAACTAAAACATATAAAAAGGCGCTCAGTAATGTGGGTCTTCAGGTAGATGGAAACCAAAACCGGTGTAAGACATCCTCTCATATCCACTAAGGTCACTGTAATAAAAAGGAGACAGGAACAAGTGAGGGACCATATGAAGATCTTTGAGCCTTGTGCTGTCAGTGATCATGCAGTAGGTGGGTAAACAGTCTGGCAAGTCCTTTCAAGTTTATACAGTTATACCATAATCCAGCGGTCCACACGTAGGTGGTTTGAATGAGAAATGCCCTCAGCTCCCCTATAGGCCTACTATTAAAATACCTGGTCCCTAGCTGGAGCTGTTTGGAGTACATTATGGAACGTTCATGAGGTGTAGCCTTGCTGGAGGAAGTGTGTCACTATGGGTAGCCTTTGAGAGCTCCTGGCCTCACCACACTTCCAGCCCTTTTCTGGGCTTCATGTTTGCAGTTCAAGATGTGATCTCTCAGCTTCCTGCTCTGGCTGCCTGCTGCCGTGCCCCCTGCCATTAAAGCTTTTTCTGGACCCAATCAGTCAAAACACACTCTTTTCTCCATAGGTTCTTTTTGGTTATGTTGCTTTCTCACAGCAACCAAAAAGCAACTAATGAAGTCAATATATACCAAATAATAATGATGACTGCCTGAAAGTTATATATAAAAGTGTATAGAAACATTATTTATGGTAACCAAAAAGAGAAAAACATCAAAATTATTAGAAACTGATGAGCAGATAGATTAAAACCATTATTTATATAATGGAACATACTCAACAAAAATGAACAAAATGTCTGATACTTGCTACATTATACAGAAACCTTGAGGACATTAAGCTAAACAAAAGAAACTATTAATAATTACACCATATTATGTAATTTAATTTATAAAAGACCACAAGTATTTGATTTCATTCCAAAGTGATGATATGACCACAAAGTAGCCAGAAAAGCCAAATCCACAGAGAAAGAAAGTAGATTAATGTTTGCCTACTCCTAGCAGTTGGCAAATAGTTTGAAGGGTTTTGTAGGGTACAAAAATACAAAAACATATTATAGTGGCAAGATATAATGGTGAACACTTTTAATCCCAGCATTTAGGAGGCAGAGGCAGGTGGATCTCTGTGATTTCAAGGCTAGCCTGGTCTGTATAGTGAGTTTCAGGATAGCCAGGGCTACATAGTGAGACCTGTCTCAAAAAAAAAAAAAAAAAAAAAAAAAAAAAAATATATATATATATATATATATATATATATATATATATATATATATATGTATATAGTATTGGTGGCACATCCCCTAAATATATTAAAAATTAGTAAATAGTACACTTTATGTGGAGTGAATTGTAAATGTATGAATACATCAAAATAGCAAAACATTTTTATATGAGTTATTTTAAAAGTTAGAGGCTAGAGAAAGACAGGCTATGTCTAACATTAACCAAAATTAAGCTGTAGTATCCAATTCACTTTAAACAAAGATGAATATTATATAGGGAGGAAAAACCTTAATTCAAGGGGAATTAGAATTAAATTAGAATACTAATCCTTAGCATTCACTTGCCTAATGCAGAATTGTCAAGCTGCAGTCAGCAAGACTACAAACCACAGGGGGAAACAGTCCTACCAGGACAGCCTCTTCCTGTAGCTGACAGGTCACGTGACAGAACACCAGTAAGGACCCAGGGAAGCTAAACAGCACTAGCACTCAGCAAATGCTAACATCTATCAACATTTATAGAAAACTCACTCAAACTCAGCAGAATATTCCCTCTTCACAAAGCCGTTGGGATGAGGTAGGCACACTCTTTAAAAGAAGAGAAATGCTGGGCTGCCTTAACAGCTACTACTAATTGGAGGCTGAATATAACACAAATGTCTCATAGCCCTGGGGGTGAAATGTTAAAAAGATCCTGGCAGGGTTGTGTCCTTTCAAAGTCTGTCAGCAGGGAGGAACTTTATTTGCTTCCTTCTGGTTTCTACCTGTGACTCACGGATTCGATTCCATTGGCTTGATCTCTCATCTGATGGAGACGCCTTACTCCATGACCCAAATCTCAACTGAGTTTATTTGAGTGAAGTTTGCTTTTAGAAAACTAGGGCAGGTGGTGTCCCTCTGCTTGCATGCATGGCCTTCTAACCATTTTCATGCCTGGTACATTAATCAGTTCTCTCTCTCTCTCTCTCTCTCTCTCTCTCTCTCTCTCTCTCTCTCACTTCTCTCTCACTTCCCTCCATTTTTTGCAAGTTTTTACATGTTTCTATGTGTGTGTGCATGCACATATGGGTATCCATGCACATGTATATAGAAGCCCAAGGCTGTCAGGAACTCTCAATCAAACCCAGAGCTTGCTGATATAGCTACTCTTGCTGGTCAGCTTGCTCTAGGGAATACTTGTCTCTGTGAGACTGGAATTACAGGTAGGCTGCCACACCTCCCCAGCATTCACATGGGTTCTGAAGATCTGAACTTTGGTCCTCAAGCCTCTGGCAAATGCTTTCACCATTTAACTATTTCCCCATGCCTTGGGGCCCTCTAGAGAAGCAGGATAATGGAAGGGTGGGTAGGAAGGAAGACAGACAGACAGATGAAATTGACTTCATCAGATTCTGTATGGTCCCATGGTGGCTCTCTATAGGCCAGAGAACTACCGATGCTTAGTCTAAGAAGCTAGATGCCTCAGAAAAAGAAACCATTGAAACTCTTGAGATGCTGATATGATGATGACGTTCAAAGGTGATGAAGCTGGCCCACTAGTGATGGCGGCAACCAAGTACAGGTTCACTCAGGAGATATCAAGCTTGCACTCATTCACTGGCCAGCTAACTCCTGCTTTTTTAAATTTTATCCCTACTTCCAGACTACTGCACAGTACCATCCCCAATCAGAGTGGGATTTTGACCCTCCAGTTGCCGACTTATTTGCCAGATGCCTTTGGAAACACCCTCAGGGCCCCAATGAGCAAGACTGCCATCATGGGTCGAATGCACGCTCCCCGGAAGAGCCTGCCCTACCGACATAGCTTCCCCACATGGCTGAAGTTGATGTCTGAGGATGTGAAGGAACAGATTTACAAATTGTCCAAGAAAGGCCTGACTCCCTCCCAGATAGGTGTGATCCTGAGGGACTCACATGGTGTGACACAGGTCCCTTTTCTGACTGGAAATAACAGTTTGAGAATCCTTCAGTCCAAAGGCCTTGCCCCTGATCTCCCTGAGGGTCTCTGCCATTGGATTAAGAAAGCAGTTGCTGTCCGAAAGCACCTTGAGAAGAACTGAAAGGATGCTAAATTCGCCTGATTCTGATAGCAGAATTCACCGGTAGGCTCGATGCTATAAGACTAAGGGGGTGCTCCCACCCAACTGGAAATATGAGTCGTCTACAGCCTCTGCTCTAGTGGCATAAATGCCGTTGTGTACACAAGCAATAAAATCACTTTGAGTAAAGAGAGAGAGAGAGACTTTCTTAAAATATATTTTTTAATTTTATGGGTATGCATATTTTGCTTGTATGTATGTATGTATGTATGTATGTATATATGTATGTATTTTGTGCAGTGCCTAAAGAAGCCAGATACCTCGAGCTGGAGTTATAGTTGGATGTGAGCTTCCTGATGTGGGTCCTGGGGATGGAGTCTAGGTTCTTTGCAAGAACACCAAGGCTCTTAACTGCTGAGCTATCTTTCTAGCCCCACACCATGAAACTTTAAACAGAAGTACTTCTAGAAGGAGGAGAGGAGGAGGAAGAGAAAACAAGCAGAGTGGATCATCCACTATAATAATTTTGGTGCCATCTTGAATAATTTTTGTAAAGCTTCGATACAAATAAAGTAAACCACAATTACCCATGATATTACCCATAATTATTCCACATAGCTCACACAATCAACATGAGGGGAGCAAGTTGGGAAGCCCTTAAAATGGCTGAGATCAGACAACTATGAGGTTGACATTCAGGATATCAAAAGAGACCTAGAGATATGCATACAGTTATTCTTAATTAATTAATTGATTGATTTACTTTACATCTGACCACAGTTTCCCTCCCTTTTCTCCTTCCTCCTTTCCACTTGCCCCATGTCCATCCTCTCTTCCTCCCTTTCTCTCCAGAAAAAGGAAGGCCTCCCATGGATATCACACAGCTCTGGCATATCAAGCTGCAGAAGAACAGGTTCATCTTCTCCTATTGAGGCTAGAAAAGGCAACCCAGTAAGGGGAAAGGGTTCCAAAGGCAGGCAAATGCAGTCACAGACAGCCCATACTCCCACTCTTAGGAGTCCCACACAAAGACCAAACTACATATGTTACATTTGTGCAGAGGGCCTAGGTCAGTCCTATGCAAGCTCTCTGGTTGCCAGTTCAGTCTCTGTGTGACCCTATGGGCCCAGGTTAGTTGATTCTGTGGGTTTTCTTGTGGTGTCCTTGACCCCTCTGGCTCCTGAAGTCCTTCCTTCCCCTCTTTCAGAGGATTCCCCAAGCTCTGCCTAATGTTTTTCTGTGGGTCTCTGCATCTGTTTCCATCAGTTGCTGAGTAAAGCCTCTCCGATGACAGCTATGCTAGGCTCCTGTCACATGCATTTGTTTTAATGTTCTTTACTCATTTAAAAGATGGATCTAAAATGAGCCAAATGATTTTTCTAAATATGAAAGCCTATGGCACAGTAACTAGTCTCAGAGCATTTATATTCTAGCTAGAAAAAGTGAACAATGCATTAATAAATACTTTCTTTCATTTTCAAATTCTGTAGAAAAAGAAATTAGGTGGGAAGAATGTTAGGTATATACAATAGAAAAGTTATTTGCTGTCATTGTCACTATCTGGGTGCTAGGAATCAAACCTGGGACCGCTGGAGGAGCAGTCCGTTCTGTTAACTGCTGAACCATCTCTCTAGCCCCAAAGCACAATATATTTTTATTATTACATCAACAGATGCCCTTCCACAATATATGACCTAATTTTCGAAAATACTAGTTTTAACTTCAGTAGCCTACTATTGTGTCTTCATCTCTATGTTCATCTTCTATCTCTACAGAGGATAGCATACAGAAAGAACGGGGCGGATATATTCCACTCCAGCCTAATGCTTGGGCAGTTCTCCTTCCTTGTTCTTATTACAGAATACTGCAATGATTTTCCTAAACCGTTTTTTCTTTTCTAATTTCTTTTTAAAAAAAAATTCTTCTTCTTTGCCTTTACCAGATAATCCAACAGAAATCTAAAAATTCTTATTTTAACACATTTTTACTCTGCTGTTGAATTTCTCTCAGGCCAATGACTTAACTTCTGCAAATCTGTGTTCAACATACAAATTGACTAAAGATGAATGGGGTTCAATTTAGCTTTCTTTCTCAACCTAGGAAAGCAACAAAAAGGGGGGCAATCTTCTGACTTGAGTTTTTTTTTTTAACACAGATTCATTATTTTGATATGAATTCCCTAGACATCAGACTCAGACATATTTAAATCTAAGGGCAAATGCACTCCAAAGATAAATATAAATTACTTCGCAATTACTCAACTTCCTCTTTTAATACAGACAGTTGCGTTGACATATTTTACACAGTGAAAAGGGATACAAATTTTGGCTAGCAATTAACTTTTTATATAACTATGAGATATTGTAGCCCCAAAAGATAGGATATAGACTTATTAATAATTCTTTTTAAATGTTACATTTAAAATTGGGTCATAATTAGTGATTCCTGAAAAAAAAAAATCCCCGGCTAATTTTAATGCCCTAGCTTAAATAATGCTTGAACACAATGGCTTCATCTTGAAAAATCTGACAACGAAATTGATACTAATTAAAGCAACTTGAGCAATTTTCCTAGGGCGCTAAAACAAAAATGGAATCTGAAGCTCAGAAACAAATTAGTGTCTGTCATAAAATCAGGTGATTAGGAGATTTTAAAAGCACACACGTAATGCAGCACAGAGCTGCAGTTCTTCAGGGCATTAAATAGGAGGCTGTTTATAGAGCTCGAGCTGGTAGGAGCTTTGTTCTGAGCTCTACTGGGAGCTGAGGAGTCCCGGGTGGGTCAGGAGGAGAAACTGGCCTAGTTACAGGATTGTGTCACAGGGTAGCAAGCCAGAGTTCATATGGCAAATTCACCAGTTCAGATGGACACTGAATCTGTTCCACTGGGCCTAGGTAGACAAAATAGGAGATTGAGAAAGGCCAGAAATGTGGGGTTCCAGAAGCAGAAGCCTAACAAAAGCATGTGTTTGTGGAGCACTGGTTCAGCCCCTCAAGAACAGGCTGCTAGCATCCCCTTCCACATGCCTTTGTTTCACTCTTCCTATCCCCATAGGGAGCTTGAATTCTGAGTAATGAATTGAGGCAGAAATCCCCAGGGCTGGGATAATATGGAGGAATAAGAAGACGTGAAAATCCAGGAGTCTTAGTTCCTTTACCCTGAAAAAAAAAAAGCAACTCAAGGGAAAAAGGGTTTCTTCTGGCTTACCAGTCAAGGTATAGTCCATCACAGTGGGAAAGTCAAGGCAGCAGGAGCTTGAGGCAGCTGGTCACATTGCTTGACTGTCAAGAAGCAGAGTGATGAATGCCTCTTAGTGCTCAGCTCGATTTCCCCATCTTACACAGCTCAGGATTCTCTGCCAACAACCATGATGGATCTCGGAGCATCAATTAATGTAATCAAGATAATCCTACACTATCACGCCCAGAGGGCCATCTCCCTGGTGACTCTAGATTCTGTTAAGTTGACAATTAACCTAACCATCTCCCCAGGCATACAAAACTTAGCTTTAGAGCAGAAAAAAAAATTAATCTCATGTTGGAACAGCTCTGATTTCAAGTGATAAAACATTTCCAGCTTAGGGAGAAAGACAAAACAGTATTAGCAAGAATGTTTCTCACATAGAGAGTGCTTTTAAGTGAGTGGGACCAAGGAAAGTGGGTGCCAGTAAGCAGTGTGGTCCTCAGGAAGTCATCTATGACTTAGGGAGAACAGAGCATCCCGAATGGGGTGTTTTCTGCACCTTAATTATCAGATCCAGATAGAATGCCAAGAGGTGCCCCTTTAGGATACTTAATAAGTTAAAATTTAAAATCCAATTAGGAAAGCTATTAGTAATAGCTACATTTACTAAGCACTTAATTTGGGTCAAACATTTTTTCCATAAATTATGTATAATACTCTCATAGCTCTAGAATGTAGTAATATACATATTTGTATTTTACAATAAGGAAACCAATGCTTAAGAGTAGTAAAATGTTCATAGTCACTTGCTGCCAAACTCTACTTTATGTGATGGATGGCTAATCCTAGTTGTCTATTTGACCACATCTGGAATTCACTAAAACGTAAGTAGCTGGGCACACCTGGGAGGAATTTTTCTTTTGACTGGATTATTTAAGATGGGAGACCCATCCTCAATCTGGATCATTTGAGGTCAAAAGAAACGTACTAAATCTTGTTCACACCCTCTAGTGAAAGGTAAAAGGATGTGGAAGAAGAAAGCTTGTGCTTTCTGTCTGCCTTCACTCTCACTGGCAACTTCATCTATCCCAAGCCATTCCTTCACTAATGTCAGACCCTACCTCTTCAGGATTCCAAAGTGGATTGAAAACTGCCATCTCTCTAGGATAGTGGTTCTCAGCCTGAGGATTGAGACCCCTCTGGGGATGCTAAATGACCCTTTAACTGGAGTCACATATCAGATATTCTACATATCAGATATTTACATTACAATCCATAATAGTAGCAAAATTCCAGTTATAAAGTACCAATGAAAATAAGTTTATGGTTGGGGGGTGGGGTGACAACATGACCCTGTATTAAAGGCCTGCAGCACTAGAAAGGTTGAGAAACACTACTCTAGGACCTTCCTGGGACTTCAGGACCAGATTGGCACTGCTGCAAAATCCAGTCTCCTGGACTGAGTGACGATTGGATCCTTGGTCTTTCCGTCAGGAGACAGTCATGTTTGGACTACTTTTACCACAGCCTGTAAGCCACTCTAATAAATCCCTTTTTAATATATAGATATATATTCTAACTATCATTCTGTTCCTTAGAAAGCTCTGACTAATACACATGGGTTCTAGGGATCTGAACTTAGGTCCTCGCATTTGCAAGGCAAGCACTTTATCCCCTGAGCTACCTCCCCAGCCCATCTTGGTTTCTCCATGTCTGCCCATTTTACCTTCCAGGTTAGCATATATATTTCCCCAAAGTATATGTTTATACATATATACACACACCTATATATGCATATATACAATATTATATGCGTTTGTCTGTATGTTCACAAGTCTTCATGTGCATGTTTGTATGTATGCCTATGATAGCCAGAGGACATCTCAGGAGCCATCCTCAGGAATAAAACCCACCTTTGAGTCAGGGCCTCTCTTAGCCTGGAGTTTATCAATTAGGGCAGACTGGCTGCTTAGAATCCTAAAGACCCTTCTGTCTCTGCCTCCTTGGTATTGGGACTACAATCAAATGCCTTTAAACAAAACAAAACTTGGATTCTGAGAATCAGACTCTGGTCCTCTCTTGGATTCTGGGAATCAGACTCTGGTCCTCTCACTTGGAAGGCAAGCACTTCGAAGCATGGATCCATCCTCTCAGTCCCAGTTTTCCTGGTTCTTATGCTAGACCTTACTGGCATAGAATATGTGGTTTGAACCTTCTAGTATTCAAATTCCAATTTATACCTTCTCTGGGCATTTGTTCTCTGAGCAAAGGTTATCATGGTGTACCCTCCAAGTTACTCTCAAGCACTTGGCTCTGACACCTGGGGCAGGATAAGCTAACAAATGAGGCAATAGGGTTAACTAGGTTGTGAAAACTTGTATGAAAATTAGCAAAGACCTCATAAGACAGTGGCAAGCACTCTTACCTGCTGAGCCATCGCTATAATAGCCTATGCTTAAAGGATTTTTGGTTCTGGTTTTTGTTTATTTCAAGACAGAGTCTTTCTGTGTAGCTCTGACTGTCCTAGAACTCGTTCTGTAGACTAGGCTGGCCTCAAAGTCACAGAGATCTGCCTCCTCCTGCCTCTCAAGTGCTTGTATTAAAGGCATACACCACCACCACAAAGCTATGTCTAGAGATTTTAATTATATCAAATGGCCAATAATTCTTCTCAAGTCCTTCTTACAGACAATACTGATAGTACATGGTCCAAATCACTTCTAGGCAAATAAAGGCACACCTAACAGAGAGGATATTCGGGGGTCATCTCCTGGTAGGTGAGGGAAAATGCCTCACCTGTCCTTGGAAAAAGTTTATTTTATACTGTATACCAGGCAAGTGTATACTGTTCCCCTAGTGTTCTTTGTAGATGGAGAATGGACCTAGAAACATAGGATCCTCATATTTGTTGGCGTGTTCTTGGGAGAAAGCTATCAGGATGGGACACAACAGGCAGGGAGACAGCAGGCAGGATAGCACCATAGAAGAGGTGAAACCGAGAAATATCTAAAAGCTGAAATCTAGCCATAGCCTAACCTGACAGGAAGCTCTTAAGCATGCCAAGCCTTGGAATTCTCCTCCTTGATGCAAGGGGCTTTGAACCCACCTATCTGTGAGCCATGAGCTGTAGGTTGCCACAGGGTGTGACTCAGTGACAGGGAGGAGACTGGATACATCTCCCAGGTGTCTCTGGGTGAGGCAGCTAACAGCCCAACGTAATTCTCATGAGTTGGATGCAGCTGCGAGTCATCTTGGGCCACTCTGTCTCTACCACTCGTTCTGCAGTCGTCTTTCTCTGTCAAGCGTTCTCTATCTGATTATATATTTCAGGTCTCTAGTACTTAGGCCTTCTAAGGTTGTGATTGCCATACTGTTAAAACTGGGCACAGAAATAAGAGCTGTCCCCGTAGCTTACCTGAATGCAATCCCATTCTTCATGCCCCTGTATGTATGAGCATCACCTCCTCATGATGGCCAAGGTCAATGACCCCCGCCATTGTGCTCATTAGCTCATTGCTCTTTTTATCTGTCAGCTGATGTATAGGCAGAGGATGATCTTAAGTTTAGAAAACATCTACTTTCCTTTGTAAAAGGAACCCCCCTGCCCGGAAGTCTAAGCCTTTCAACCACAGACTCCAAGAACTAAAAAGCTGGAATACTTTCTCCAAGTGATTCATGTGGGGAGTGGTGGTTAATAGTGTCAAGTTGACAGGATCTAGAAATACTTAAGAGACAAGACTCTTGGAACATCTGTGAGGATTTATATAGATTAGGTTAATTAAGGTGAGAAGCCCACCATCTTAACTATGGGCAACACCCTCCCACAAGCTGGGGCCTAGACTGAGTGAAAAGGAGAGAGTGAGCTGAGCGCCAGCTTCACTGCTCAGTGCTTCCTAACTCTGTATATGATGTCACCAACTGCTCCCAGTTTTGCCACCTTGCCTTCTTCCCATGATGGGTGGTACCTCAAACTGTGAGCCAAAATTAACCCTTCATTCCTCAAGTTTCTTTTTCAGGTATTTTGACATCACGACAAGAAAACTAACAAACAAGGTTATGCTGTGTAGGCAACACTGCTATTCCCATCTGCTGTCACCAAACCTAGTATTCTAGTTTCAGGGGACAAATGCCATCCACTAACCACAACCTGAAGATGAACACAACATGCTAAAGAAGAGTTCTGTTTTCTCTCCTGGAAGTCATCTATAAGCCCCCAGGGTAAGGCTTCCAGTAGTCATGCCACTTCATGCTTAGGTTGACAGCCTCTTGGGTTTGCTGGAGGTAGGTTGTATAATAGGACCATTGGTTTGCATAGTCCTAAGAAAATTGCCTCATCTCCTCTGAAGTGAGTCTTTTGTTCTAAGGAGATGTGATATGAGATCTCATGTCAATAAATCATAAATCCTCTGCACCCACAGAGGGTATAGCTGCCCAAGGCACTGTGAGAAATAAAGACTCACCCATACCCACAGCCGCCACATTGAGAAAGGATCTGTGCTCTAAGGTGAAAGATTTGAGGGATTGGGAAGATGTTGTCAATGGATATAAAAAGAATTCAGTTATACAGGAGGAAAATTCTAGAAATCAGTATGTCACACTAACTATAGTTAATATTAGTATACTACATTCTTTTAAATTGCTACAAGAATAGACTGTGTTCTCTACCAATAAATAAGTGTATATATAATGCATTATAAATTAGCTTGATTAAGCTATGCATCTATATCTGGCAAAGCATAAATCCACAAAAATTTTTACTAGTCCACAGGGTGTGGTGGTGCATGCCTGTAATCCCAACATCAGTTTCAAAATTCCAGGCCAATCTAGTCAACATAGTGAGTTCCAGGCCAGCCAGGACAACATTGTTTTAGTCTCAAAAACATTTTTTGCTTGTCAATTAATAATATAAATGAAGAAAAAAATAGAAGTTAATTCAGGTAGCCAACTTGCCACAAAGTAATGTATGGGCCTATTCAGGTAGCATAAAGACCCTCTCAGCCATCTAAGGATGGTCTGAGTGTGGTGGTGCATGCTTGTAATTCCAGCACTTTGGAGCTGAGGCAGAGAACAAGTTCTAGGATAATGAAGGCTACATAACAAGGCCCCCCTCTGAAGAGGAAAAATCATTCACACATTGTTGAGCTTTCAAATTCATACCACTCTGTACAGTTATAACAGGACTATCATACCACTTGATCCTGCTCAGATCAGCAACACCTCTGACCTAGAAGTGTCTTAATAGACTTCACAATTACTATAGATGAAGAATTTAAATTTATCTGGATTATCAAGGTCAGTTAAACACTATCGGTGACTTTATTTCTCTTTCTACTTCAATTAGTTTCATCTCTGAATGCTGTTTGCTAGGGTAACAAGAGTTACATAATCTTATCTTCTTCAAGCATTCCCTAGACATTCTAAAGTGGAGAAAGTAAAATTTCAGGTTTCTTAATTCAATAAACTATAGCTTTAAAAAAAATTGGGAGAAAGGACACTTGTGATCCAATCTTCCCCACACTCCTGAAGATTCCTTTCAGACTTTGTGGATTCTCTTAGTTACATGCTTCTCCCTCTACAGAGGTCCTGGCACATATAGCTAACTCTGTTTCTCTATATTCTAGGCATTTCACTTTTTTTTATTAAAATAATTGCTGCATGGCTTTAATCAATTGCATATTTCTAAGAATCACTTATATGTGATAAATTCTATCCCTTTATGGATAGTCTCATTTCAGTAACTTGTTTTGATATGTTTAAAGTAAATGACTGACTGACATTGCCATTGATGGGTTTAAATTTAGAGAACAAGAAAATTTATGGTCTTTTCAGAGGTTTCAGACTTAAACAATATTGTTGCTCTTTAGAGACAAAAAAAACTTTTCAGGGATAATTTATATTTTCAGAAGTCACTTTCTTTTCATGGGATCACACACAAAGGTAACAGACAAGTCAAGCTATTTTAACTACTACCATTAATTTGACAGAGTTGTCTCCTTTACACTCTTACAAAAAATTATTTTCATTCCCCCTCAAAAAAAAAAAACCATCATTGTTCTCCTTAAAATTGTACAATCTGGGGCTAAAGAAATGGCTCTGGTGGAGAAAACTGGCTGTTCTTACAGAGGACCCAGGTTCAATCACCAGCACCACCATGGAAGTTCACAGCTGTTAACTCCAGCACCAGAGGATCTAATGATCTCTGATGGTCTCTTTAGGTACTGCATACATTTGAGTGCATCATGCAGATAAAATACTAATACATATACAAATATTTTAAATTAATTTAAAAATGTATAATCTGTTCTGAAAATGTTTTATTTTCTAGACATTATAACATTATAATTAAACACTATAAAAGTCTAACCAGATTAAAATACTCTGGCATTCAAAAGTGGTCTAAACTGGAGAGAAAATGACTTTGCATTAAGTAATTAAGTCATGAACTTTATAACCTACCCATGGTTAAGGACTGAATGAAGAAACAGCTCAGGAAAACAGGAAGAACTGGAAAAACAATATTTTCAGGTAATTATGAGTGTGCTAGTTTATCTGGAGGGCTTGGAAAAAGCCATGTAAGGGTGAAATCTGAAATAAAAATATGGAAGATTACAACTAAGCTGAGAGCTGACACATTAGATAAAGTTAAAAGGAAGACAGGATAGACTCTCACCAAGAAAATCAATGTAGAAAGACAATGAACGAGAAAAACTGTCAGTGGTATGAAGACATTTTTGAATTTTTAAAACTTGTTTATTTTTGTTTCATATGCAATGGAATTTTGCCTGTACATTTAGCCTGATGCAGCATTTCTATTGTTTATAAATTGTAGTCTAAGACATTTTGAGTTTTTGGTTGGTTGGTCGGTTAGTTGTTGGTTGGTTTTTGAGGCAGGATTTCTCTGTGTGGCGATGGCTGTCCTAAAACTCACACTATAGACCAGGATGGCCTTGAACTCAGAGATATCCCTGCTTCTGGCTGGGTGGGTGCTGGGTTTTAAGGCATATACTTCCACTGACTGGCCTAAGATATTTTGTTAAAGAAATATGAATTCATTTACTATAAAACAAAATTGCTGAGTTAACTATCTACTGACTGAAAATATTAGGGAGGAGAATACTTATGTTTCTATCATTCAGAGCATAGTTAACTGCAATACTAACAGTACTGACGTATGTCAACTAAAGGCTGAGGTGAACTGCAACAGAACATCATATGACCATGTTGGACAAGGGAAAACAAGGAAGCCCATCAGGGTTGGTACTGGAGACATCTAAGAAAATAGGTAAGATGATGGGTTTGGAGTCATGCCATTCACCATAGCTTTAATAGAAAGGCCACTATCTCTGATGGTGAGGGAAATATCCAGCTTTGCAACTGTTGGAACTTCTACTAGCTCTCAACAGGGATGACTATCAGTTAAAATAAATAGCATAGCTGGTATATCTGATATATCTGAATACGGTTTCAGGGACAATGAGTTTCTGTGGCTAGTGCTAACCTGGGTTGATGCTGTAAGAAGAAAATAAAAAGCCAAGAGCAACTAACAAGCAGCTAAAAGACAAGGGAAAGCCACAGGGCCCCTTAGCAGCATATGAAGTGGCTCTGTTTCTCTCCAAAAACTGCTCCTTCCAAACAAGACACCTATAATCTACTACAATTACGTCCCTATGCATACTGAATGTGACACTTGGAATATTTGGGTTGATATCCCCGGGAATCTTGAATTCTGAGATTCACCTAAAACATATGAGTCTGCCAAAGTGAGACCATCCCTATTGAGAGCTACCCTTTGGCCTGCTTTAAGAAAATGAAGCTTGCCTCTGTAAGACATTGTATGTTCAACCACTCCCCAGAAACAACAAGGTAAATACTTCAAGGAGGATTCGGATAAAGGTCAGAGCATAACCAGGGTAGGGACGTGTGGACCCAATAAGAAGAAAAGAACATGTTCATCTCAGCTCAGGACTGGACGAGCCAGAGCAGTCTATACAAGACTGAATCTGCAGTTCTTCATCAAAGGGACTAGAATACAAGATTGGAGATGTGTAATTTTTTTTAAATCTGAATATCAGGACTAACATCCATAGCAAAGAGCTCAAGAGTCTGCGAACTTGTTAAGTAGGTGTCATATAGAAGCATGGAAAAAGGAAAAAGCAAAGCAACACGGCAGGATTCCTATGGCAAGTGAAAACAGCTCAAGAAAGATACACTGTGCAAGGCAACACCAAACAAATTAAAACTCACCTCGTGATTATGTGCCATGGAAGACAGGAGGGTTCATGGGGATAAACATAAGGGATGAACCAGCAAAGGAAACAGGCTTTGGGAGGATGCTTTATATTGGTTCCTTTGTAGTAAGAGTCACTGTTGGGAAAGACAATGCTGTCTCACAGCAATGAAGATGAGTCTTAACTGTGACATCCATGTGGACAAGCACTAAACTGGGTAAAAGCTCAGACTGACAAAAAAGATTCTGACCCACATCCAGATATGGAAATGTTAATGTAGTAGCCTTGAATTGTAAAAGGTTAAAGGATTCATCTAAGTCTGATCTGTTGGTTGGTTGGTTTGTTTGGTTGGTTGGTTATTTGTTTGATTGGTTGGTTGGTTTGGTTTTCTTTTTTCTTTTCTTCTTTTTTTCTTTTTTGTACAGTATGAGGGAAACAAGCTGTGAGATTTTTTTTACTTGTGATTTTTTTTTCAGTTCCTGTCATACAAATGAGGACAGATGGATGGGTGGATGTTTTACTCTGTGGAGAGCAGTTGGCAGGGTGGCACTCTAAGATATGAGGTCAGTAGTGATTAAGTATGATTGTTGGAACTCAGTCCTGCTATTCCTGTAGGCGCTCAGGTTTAAGATGTCAAGTTTGAAAACCTGGGGCCTCTGGTCGAAGTTTAAAGAGTCCAAGGATGGAAAAGAGAGGGAGGGGAGGGAGGGGAGATGAGGGAAATATGAATGTGTAATAGCTAGCTGCTGTAATTTGCCCTCAGTTGTTCTCCACACTGCTGGGGCCACAGGGGAGCCTGCAGATGAAGGAGAGACGGGATCTAGTAGAAAGTCTTTCTGTCACTGAGGTATGTCACTGAGTGGGAAAACAGGACCCCAACTCCCAGTCTGACTCTCCTTTGGTGTCCCAGCCATGAGGAGTACAGCTTTGTTCCACCACTGACTCCACCATGATGTGCTACCTATATAACCAATCAAAAGCAATAGGGCCAACCAAATATGACTTAAAGCCTCCAAAACTATGAATTAATGTGCCTTTCCCTTTCATAAGCTGAGTGTCTCAAGTCCATGTTATAGTAATGAGAAGGCAGTCAACAAGACCCATCAGGGAAGCCTGGGCAGCATAAATAAGAGTAACAAAATAAAACCAGCTGCAGTCATCATATTCAAATTGCCAAAAATAAAAGGGAAAGACTACCAGATATAAAAAGAAATTTTATGAACAGAGAAATGCAGATCAAAATGTAGACAACTCATCAACAATTATGTGAGCTGCAAACGATGGAGAAAAAGCTGCAGCTTAAAGAGAAGCTTGTCAAGGTAGGATTTTGTATCACACGGAGCTGTTTTTCTAATGAGAAGAAGAAACAGACTTTTAATCAACAATAACTAAAGAAAAGGCATTACTATTAAACCTGCACTGCAAGGTTCGAGAAACTTCTTCAGGACTGGTGGGATGGACAGATGGGTAAAGGCATTTGCTGCCAAGCCAGACAACCTGCACTAGTTCCCTAGAACCTTATATGAAAAGAGCCAGGCAAGATGGCACTCTCTCGTAGCCCAGCACTAGGAGATCCAGACTGGTGGATCTCCAAGGCTCATTGGCCAGACAGTCTAGCCTACTTGGTGAGTTCCAGATCAATGAAAAACCATGTTTCAAAACAATACAAACAAACAAAAAACAAGGTGGAACCAATGGGACGGCTTCCTGGATAAAGGCACTTGACAGCAGGCCTGAGAACCAACCCCTAAGAGCCATTCTCTGACCATCCATGCATACACATCAACAAACAAACATCATTAAAAACAAAACAAAAACCAAATACAAGGTGGATAGTACCTGAGGAATGACAGCTGAGGTTAATCTCTGGCCTCTTACAGGCGCACACATAGAACCAAAACAGGAATATTGTGTTTGAGTTTAGAATACCAAACTGTAAAGGAAAGGTACTGGAGAGTGGAGGTAAGAATTGGGAGTAACCTGCCATGAAGCTTGCTATTATACATACAACAATGCAGTATGTCATGGATGAAAACACCATAGATGAAAAGAGACAGCAAGCAACACAAAAATTAAAAAGGATAAACGAAAAGGAGAGACAAAATAAAACTTCAGAAAGCAATGTAATAGGCAGTAAAATGACAACAAAATCAGGAAACAAATTAACAATAAACAAGATGCTGAACTTAAATCAGGTATTGGTATATTATAAACTGTCTAGAGAGATTAAACAAAGAAATTATAAATTTTGTATAAAATCAGACCTATTGAGAATGGAAAATGATGTAACCACTGCAGAAAATAGTTTGGTGGCTCCTCATAAAGTTCAAAATAGACATTCTACGTGACACAACTAATCCATTCTTGGGTGTACTTTCTCAAGAGAATTTAAAATTCATATTGAACCAGGTGTGGTAGTGCATATATTTAATCTCAGCACTAGACAGGCAGAGTAAGTTCTAGGCCAGCCTGTCTTACATCGTGAGTTCTAGAACAGCCAAGGCTGCATAGAGAGATCTTGTCTCAAAACAACCAAAACCACATATGTGGTGGTTTGAATGAAAATGGCCCCACAATCTCATGTATTTGAATGCTTTGTACCTAATTGGTGGAATTGTTTGGGAAGGATTAGGAGATGTGACCTTATTGGAGGAGATATATCACTGCAGGCAGTGGGCCCTGAGGTTTCAAAAGCCCATGCTATTTCCTATTAGGTCTCTCTGCCTTGGGCTTATGGATTGAGACATAAGCTCTCAGCTATTTCTCCAGCACTATAATTGCCTGCCTGCCCCATGCTCTCTGCCATAATACTGACTCTCAATTTCTGGAACTGTAAGCCCCGAATAAACTCTTTTTTCTATAAGTTTCCTTGGTTATAGTGTCATACCATAGCAATAGAAAAGTAACTAAGACAATGTTTATATAAAAAGTTGTGCACAAACATACTAGCAGCATTTTTTATAATAACCAGAAAGTAAAACCAACACAAATATTTATCAACTGATAAATTTCAAAGTAAAATGTCATTTATATCCATGCAACAGACTATTATTTAACCATAAAAAGGAATAAAATAATACAGGCTATAGTATGCACATAAAAGCATGATAAACACAATAAACTACATATTGTATGTTACACTTATGTGAAATAAACAGAATATTCAAATCCATGAATATTCTGGATTTATGAACAGCTATGGGGGAGCTAAAAAGAAAAGAAAATAATATTGACTACTAAAAGGAAATGTTCCAGGGTTAAAAAAAAAGGGGGGGGTATAAAAACAGCTTTATAACATTGTTAGTGGTCTAAAAGTCACCAAACTTACATGGTTACAATTGCAAATTTTATATTATATGAATAGTACCTCAATTTAAGAGACCATATCTTCATAAATCTAGAAGTAAACCTGATAAAAGACATTCAAAATAAATAAACAAAAACCTACAAAATTAATTTATTAAAGAAGACATAAGTAAGTGGATAGGCACCCAGTACTGCAAAATGTCAATTCTGCTAGAAGTAGTTTTTACTTTTTTTTAGACTTTGTGTGTGTGTGTGTGTGTGTGTGTGTGTGTGTGTGTGTGTTACATGTGCATATATACAGAGACTCGTAGAGGCTAGAAGAATGTATTGTATTTCCTAAACTGAAGTTATGAGTGGTTGTGAGCTGCCTGGTGTGTGTGTGTGTTGAGAACTGAACACTGAGCACATGGCTTCTAGAAGAGCAGTCAGCTCTCTTGGAAATGAGCCATCATTCCCCGCCACCCAAACACACACCCTTAAGTAATTTCTTGATTCAATACAATCCCAATTGAGATCAGCAGTTTTTTGTGGAAATTTATTAAGAAATTCTAGAATGTGTATGAAAATGCAAATGGCCTCTTGTAGTCTAGAAATTGCAGAAGGCTTACTATATCAGACATCGAGACTCACCACAAAGCCGCAATATTTCACATGATGAGTATTAGCGCAATGATAAATAGCCCAGTATAGCAGAAGACAGTTCCGAATAGGCCAACTCATACACAGTAACCTGTCGTGTGGTAAAAGCACCATGGCAATCTGAAGTGATTAGGATTTTTCTGTTTAGCAAAAGTGCTATCACAATACTGATATTAATGCGCTGATAAGGAGAGGGTCCTCATGACCTAAGAGCCTCTCAATACCAGGGTTGCAACACTATTCTTGGGAGTTAAATTTCCATCACACCAACTCTGAAACACATTCAAATTACAGCCCCTATTTCAGAAAATTACAAAAATTACTCCAGCTAGGCGTCATGTGTAAACATGGTGGAAGTGATATTTTAGAAGAGTTCATAAATCTTTTCTGTAATGGGCCACACTCAAACGACATTCAGCCATATGGTCTTGGACAGTTAGCACAGTAAGCAACCACACACAACTCATAAATGAATGGGAACTGCTAGGCTCCCATGCAAATTTATTTACAAAAGAAGCAGCAAGCCACATGGTTCCTACACTTCTGACTTACTCTATAGAATAAGCATGCATCAAGTCCTCCAATAAGATCCCACCAAAAGCATGAGCCATAAAAGTCTGCTAATCTGAGATTCTGTAATTTGTCAAAAGTTACCGTTGAGAAGTTTGATTTCCAGCACCCACATAGGGTGGCTCATAACCATTGTAAATCCAGCTCCAGGGGATCCCATATCTCACCTTTGTGGCAACTGCCCTTGGGCACACATATCTATGCGCAGACACATATACCTATACATAATTAAAAAATAGTAAAACTAAATCGTTTAAAAGACATCATCAAGAGAAGAACACAGTCTAGTAAAGAATATTTGCTATACATGTAAATACATACGTGTCTTGTATGATGAAAATATATCCAATAAATAAGCTCACATCTAAAAATGCCTACGAATCAATAAAAAAGACAAACAAAACAACAATTAGCCAAAAGAGAGGATGTTTTACAAAGAAAAAGCTAATATAAGCAAAAGTACATGGATGCTCATGACCAGACAGTAGGAAGATGAAAGTGGGCAACATGAAGGACAGGCTTACCAGTGATGTCTTGTGTTAGTACAATGTTGGGGGCCGACTTTTAGCAGAAAGCGGCTATCAGCTTTGCAGCCATCTTGAGCCATATACCCTGACATGACACTTGGATTACAATAGCCTACAACAGCTGAGCACACTCTGATAATCTTGGTTTAGATACCTTGAGATTAAAGGTGTGTGAGATTAAAGGTGTGTGAGATTAAAGGTGTGTAACTTTAAGAGTGAGATTTAGAAGTGTAGAGATCAGATTTAGAGACAAGACCTAAGGGCATGATTAAAGGTGTGACCAAAAGGCATGGCTTAGAAGTGAGACATATAAAAGGCAGAGGCAGACGGGAGAGAATGAGACAGAGATCAGAGGATCAGACACAGCAGACATAGCACAGAGAAACGGTACAACTTGGAGGAAAACAGATTACCTGACATTAGGTAGAAGACACTTTTAGGAGACACTTAGAGGAAGAGAGACTGAAGAATAAACGGGATTGAAACACACTCTGTCTGGTCTCCATTCTTCGAGTCCACCCTCACCCTCTCTCTTGCTGAACCCCGACCCGTGGACTGGAGCGGCAGCTTGGGCCCGGGATACAGTAGTCTCCAAACTCGGGGCAGCCCGGGCCTCAACATTTTGCTCGGGCCGAGACATTTTTGGTGTCCAAACAGGGACTCGAGCTTAGGCCCCAACATTTTTTGGCCGCCCAAAGTGGGCCAGCTTAGCTCTCAACACTACAGCTACTAGCATCCTTCGAAAAGACTCCCAAGGGAGCAGGGTCACTCCTCCTGCCACTGATGCCAGATTCCTGAGTCATTGTCTCATAGTTGAAAGGAGAACAGCAGATGGATAAACAAGGGTTTACTGAGAAGTAAAGCAACAGCTGAGGAAGGAGAGGAAAGATGTGTAGGCAAGTAGCCATTTGGATGTTGTTTTAACATCCTAGGGAACAGGCCAATTGGCCCTGCCCATATGTAAATTAGGAATTGAATTGTGATGCAAATGGTTAGTTAATTTGGATGTAATTGGAGATTCTGATTGTTTGGTGGGTCAGAATGAAGATGAAGACTCTCTAGGAAAAAGATTCTCCAAAAACTCTAAGGTGTTGAGTGGAGAGAACAACCAGGAAGTAAAAAGAACAAAGGCTGGTGGTTAGCAGGCATTTTGGTGAATTTGAGGCTCACCGATTGTCAGAGTTCACACTTCAGTGTTCTAGGATTAACTATGGTTTTTACTAGGATTTGGTCATCTATTTACCTCAGGCCTATAACCCCAACTAACTGCTTACAGGATGGGGCTGCCTCGTTCACATGGCTGCATAAGAATATGGATAACAAGTGCCATATGTGAAGGTGAGAAACCTTCAGTAGGCATTGGATAGGCCTTGACCTCAGACTTCTCCAGAAATATAAGGAGTACATTGCTTCATTTCTAAATCACCCAAGGTTTCCTTACAGCAGAAGGCAGTGACTAAGATTTTCTTTTCTTTTTAAAGGTAGATATTCCCCTTGGTTCAATTTTTATAGTTATTTTATTATATGCATAATATGTAAATTTAAACATATATATATACATATATGTTTACACACACACTATATATATATATATATATATATATATATATATATATATACTTAGATATGGCTGTTTTGTCTGCATATATGTCTGTGAATAACATGCATGCCTAGTACCCAAATATTGGCTTCCCTGGACTGGCATTACTGAGGGTTGTGAACTGCCATAGGATGTATCCATTGGAAGAATAGTCTGTGCTCTTAACCACTGAGCCATCTCTCTAGGCCCTTGGTTCAATTTTTATCAACTTGGGTGATATATGTTTTATAGAGATTATTTTTATCTTGACTTTAAAAACTCTGAGTTTAAAGCATAGATATAGTGGCTTACAGATTTAATCCCAGCATTCTGGAGGCAGAGGCAGGCAGATCTCTATGAATTCCAGGATAGCCAGGGCCACATGGTGAGACCTTATCTCAAAAACAAAAAGTTATGAGCTTACATTTAGTATCCACTTTGGACATTTTATAATCTATAATTAAGGCTGATTTTTTTGTTCTGATTCTTACTATCTTCCTCTCCCTTGGACAAATTCCACTCTTTCTGGCATCCTTTTTATCTCTCTTCAAAGAATCATCTTTTAGTTTTATACAAACTTACTCTATCATTTCACTCTTTTCAAGACTTTTTAAAATAACATCTTTTCTCTCAGTTATATTTTAACTTTTTTATTAGCTTCTTGAGCTATATACATAGTTCATTTATATTTGTATTTATTTTATGATATATCCATACATGGATAAGAACCTCTTCTGAGCATACACATGGACACATACATGTGTACCATGGTACATGAGTGTAAGTCAAAGGGTAACCTGAAGAAGTTGGTTCTCTCCTGATGCAGCATGTGAATCTGAGGGTCCAACTCAGGCTGTGAGGGTTGGCAACAAGTGCCTTTGACAACTGAGCCATCTTGTTGACCCTCTATTTAGATTTATATATGAACCCTGTTATTTATGACTGTGTGCCACTGGACAGGTTATTTAACCCAGAGTTCTGTGTTTCAGTTCATTTGTGAAAAGATTATTGTGAAATCAGTTCACATAGATCCCTTGGCAACATGCTGATTGTACAAGTATATGCTGTAGTTTTTTATGTATTATCATTTCTTGACAGTTAACTTTAGTTTGCACATTTCTCTTTTTTATAACTTATTTTTAATTTATAATGTATATTGGTATTTTGCCTGCATATATGTCTATGGGAGGGTGTCAGATCCCATGAAACAGGAGTTAAATACAGTTGGGGGCTGCCAGTGGTTGCTGTGAATAGAACCCTGGTCCTCTGGAAGAGCAGCCAGTGCTCTTAACTACTGAGAGCCATCTCTCCAGCCCCATGCACATTTCTCTTTTATCTTTGATTTTGAGGAGGTTGTGAGATGAGGTCTCACTCTGTAACCCACTCTGTGGCCTCAGCTTCCCGAGAGCTGGAATTTGAGGTACTGCGTCTGGCTATAAAACTTCAGCTGTTTGTTTGTTTGTTTATTGTCTATTAGTTATTTTATCACTATGATAAAACGCCATGACAAAGGCAACTTACAGTAGGGGTTCATTCTGGCTTATGGTTCCAGAGTGTCTGTCGTCACAGGAAAGCATGGCAACAAGCAATAGGCATGGCAATGGGAGCAAGAAGCAGAAGACTCACATCTTGAACCATAAGCATGAAGCAGAGTGCACCAGCTTGGGATGGCACAAAGCTTTGAAACCTCGATGCTTACACACACACACTTTCTCTAGCAAAATCACACCTCTAAGACCTAACCAACTAGGGACTAAGTACAAATACAAGAGGTTTGGGGAACATTCTCATTCAAATCACTACAGTGTTTTTATGAGACAGAGTCATATGTAGCCTAGGCTGATATGAAACTCACTGTATTGCCTAGGTTTGGCTCAAATTATAGGTAATCTTCTTGCCTTGGCTTCCCAGGGGCTGAGATTAAAGGCATAAGCACCATACCGTTTTTTATTATTTCCAAATTTTATTGCAATGTAATCAAAGACTGTAACTAAATGATTTCTTATCTGGAACTTTATTAACATCTTCCTTGTGTTTTAGCAAGCTGGTTAATGTTTCATACATGTTTGACGAGACTGGACATTCACTGTTTATTGTGGACAAAGTCCTTTACTCAAGCAACCTGCTTTGTTGTGTGGCTCAAACTCTGTCTACTCCAACTTTTCTCCTACCTGTTCTGTCAGTTTCTGAGGTACATGGTAGTTTTCCAACAGTTACCAAGTCTTTTATTCTTACATTTCTGTAAATTTTTACTGTATACAACCTGTGATAGACATGATTTTGATGATATAGTATGTGATTTATAAAGGTTCACTGCTAGCAACATTTCTCATGAAATTTATTTTCATCATTTCATCAGTAGGGTTGACAAAATTTTTCTTACATTCAATTTGTTTGTTTAGTCTAACACTGTTACCTTGTTTCTTTTGGTAGTAACTACAAGATATTTCATTGTATGTTAGTTAGTTAGTTAGTTAGTTAGTTAGTTAGTTAGTTGAAATAGTCTCAAACAACTCCCTTTTTAAAATTACTTTCTTTCATGTCTATGAGTGTTTTGCCTGCCTATGTGTATTTACAGTTGTACATAGTGGTGTCCATAGAAGTCAGAAGAGGGTGTTAGGTCCCCTGGAACTGAAGTTACAGATAGCTATGAGCCATCATGTAATTCCTGGGAACTGAACCCCAGTCCTTTGAAAGAGCAAAAAAATGTTCTTAAGCCATGGAGCCATCTTTCCAGCCCCTTTATAGACTCTTTATAATATTATTTATATTCTAAATAATATAGCTAGATATGTTGCTATTCTTTTTACCAAATTTTAAATTATTTCCTTTTATTGATGATATTTCATCCACTGTACTGAATGACAGATCAACTTTCCCCTGCCTTTAATTCTGTGTTTATCATACTTTGAGAACTTTTATCTGTTCATCATGGCTTTATCCTAACACTCTTATGTTGCAATCTTCTAGAAGTTGGTCTGTTCCCTCTTTTTGTAAATAAAGTTTTATTAGAACACAGGCATACCACTCAGGTACTAATTTATCTACAACTGCTTTCACAGTCGTGATGAAAGACCATATAGATCATAAAATAATTACCGTTTGGCCTGTTACTGAGGCAGATCTTTGAAATTCCAATCTAGATTTTAATTTTAATCACATTATAGTTAGACAACTACAAATTAACTAATTTTTCCACTCTCCATTGATTCTCAAATCTTGTCTTCAATCTTTCTTGGACTCTTATTTTGTTGAAGTTTATCATATAGTAATTGTGTCAAAAATTCTATTGTTGATACATGTCTATTAATATTTTTACCTCAAAAAGCACATTTCAGGGCCTGAAGAAATGGGTCAGCATTTAAGAATCATTGCTGTTCTTCAAGAAAACCCAAGTTTGGTTCCTAGTACCCATATCTGGCAACTCACAACTTCTTGGATCTCTAGCTTCAAGGAATCTGATACTCTTTGCTGACCTATGTGGGCAGCTATACATATGGTGCACTCTCCCACATACACACTAATAAAAAGAACAAAATCAAAAAAGTTTTTGAGACAGAGTTGATGTAGCTCTGGCTGCCCTAGAACTTGCTATATAGACTAGACTGTCCTTGAACTCACAGAAAGCTGCCTGCCTCTGCCTTTTGAGTGCTGGGACTAAAGGTGAGAACTACCATACCAGACAAAAATCAAATTTTGACAGGCATGGTGGTACATGCCTATAACTGACCACTCAGGAAGATGAAGGAAGAGGATTGAGAGCTCAAAGCCAGCTTGGCTACATAGGAAATTCTGTCTCAAAAGAAGAGAAGGGTAAAAGTAAAAGAAAACCACTGTTTGCTTCCCGAAGAACACACCCTGTATGAATAGTTACTTTGTGTAACTAAAGGTGCACACCTTTTGTCTCAGCACTCAGAATATAAACTCAGAATATATGGTTTACTTACATACTTATGCTTTTCTTAAAATTATAAATTTATAAAATAATCTTATCCTTTTCTTTCATTTATCAACTCTTTATGTGCTGCATCTTCTATTCGTTAAGTTTGGAGTTTCCATAAATTTGTATGGTCCTTGTATTATATTCTACTCTGTAGATGAGACTCTCTCTAGCTCTCTGCTTTTCCTGGTAACTATGGGCAATGTGACAGGGATGCTGGGAGACATGATGTTTGTTTGCAGAGGAACTTTCTCTCTTGGAGTCCCTTGTGACTCCTCTGTTCCTTGCCTTCCAGGATCTGTGAATGCACCTTAACTATGGGCATTACAAGTAGATGAAGGGAAGGAAGCTGGCAGTATCTTCATCAATCACTCTGCATATTACTATAGGATCTGCTATTCACTAAGCCCCATATTTCTTCTACCTTCTCAGTAGCCTGGTACCTGTATTTGGGGTACAAATGTTCCAGTTTGTTTTTCTAAGGTTTGATACCATCTGCATCTTTGCTGGCACCTTTTGATCCCATATCTGTTACCTATCAGTTACTCTAAACTCCAATCTCTGTCTTTTCTGTGAATAGTAGTCTGTAGAGGGAAATGTATTCCAGTCTTAAATCCCGATTTAACTTTTCCTACCCAGGATCTTCAATTAAACTCTTTCAGAACATCATGAAACATCATTTATGAGTGGCAGCTTATGATCTTGCCATTTTTATTTCCAAATATTTTAAAAGAAACTGTGTATCTCCAATACAGAAAGAAAATTTAAGCCCATCTGCAATATTTCTGACAAGACTGAAAACAACAAGATAACTTTCATCAACATCAATAGAGTGGATAGTCTTGAGTCCTTCGTCTTTCAAAACAAATTGGGTAGTCTCTTCAGATGTCAAAAAAAAAAAAAAAAAAAAAAAAAACTTATTTATTTATTGTATAAATGTTTTGCTGCTTGTACACCCACATGCCAGAAGAGGGCATCAAATGCCCTTATAGAGTCTTGTGAACCACCATGTGCTTGCTGGGAATTTCACTCACTGATGTTCTTAACCACTATGCCATCTCTCCAGCCCCCTCAGTTGTCCTTTTTTAAAAGTATCCTTTCACAGGGGCAAGAGACACGGGCCACAGAACTGTTATTTCTAACCATTTCCCCATCTCTAACACTGACTAGCAATCACTGACAAAGTTAACATTTTTAGACAGAAAAAAATGAGCTAAAAGTTATCCCATTTTAGAATTCTACTCCCATCCCTGGCATATCAACATCTACCTACTGATAAGCCTGTTTTGAGTCCATTGGGAATGCTTTAACAATTTTTAACACTAATTACTCAAAACCTTCCTAAAATAGCTAGAAAGAACAAGCCCTTATCTCCTACATTTTGGGAGCCTTTAAAGACCATAAAATGAATGGTTGAGTTCAGTCTTCTTTAGGAACCTCAGGAGAAATACTGTCTTGGAGTTCCTCTGAGTAGTCCTTGAAGTTTACCAACTGGTTATAAACGCCTTCTCTTCTGCTCTCTTTGGTACTTGTTATTTGGAGGAATTACTGCTGTACACCTTATACACTCTTACAATTTTCTGAGATGGAGTATTAGTCACCTATGCATTTCTGTGACCTAAATACCTGATAGAAATGACTTAAGAACTGCAGGGGGTGTAGTTCAATGGTAGAATATTTGACCAGCATACATATGATCCTAAATTCAATCCTTGGTTAAAATTTAAAAAAAAAATGGGAGAAACACTTATGGGAAGAAAATATTATCTTGGTTCACAGATTCAGAGTGTTTCAGCCTACCATAGCAGGGAAGATGTTGCAGAATGGCTTAGCCCATGGAGCATGTGATAGCTTATCACATGGCAGTGGACCAGGAAGCAGTCTGAAGCCAGAAGCAGCACTCTATTCAAGACCCACTCCTAGTGACCTAATTCTACCAGGTAAGCCCATCTCTTAAAAGGTGCCACCAGCTGAGAAACAAGTATTCAAACAAAACCTTGGAGATGGCAAAAATGGTTTAGTAAGTAAAATACTTGCACACAAGCCTGTTTAATTCCCAGAAGCCACGTAAAGGTAGAAGAGAATGCACTCTACAAAGTTTCCCCCTGACCTCTGCACAGGTTATGTGGCATACATAATCCCCTCTTTTTAATAAATAAATAAATAAATAAATAAATAAATAAATAATAAAAACATGAGCTTTGAGGATATGTTAGAGTCAACTAGTAACAGATGGTAACTCTGAATCTCTGTTTCTCCTTGGTGTACACAAGTCTACCCCTTCCTATCTAGTGTTGGGCTATCTTGATATCTGTTGGCAGTGTTTGAATGTCCTTCCATGCTCTGATCAAGGACTCTCTAGAAGCAGCTACTCAGAAGCAGTGTGATAAGTATCTGTACTTCATTACATTTTAAGCAGTGACACAATAACCAAGCTGTTGTGTTTGTTCTCGGCTAATTTTTGTTTTTCTTTTCAGTTTCTTTGTATAAGCTCTTGTTCTGTAGCTCAGGCTAGACTTGACCTTACTATGTAGCCTAGGTTGACCAAACTCATCATCCTGCTTTAACTTCTCCTAAGTTCTGGGATAAAAGTATATACTATCACATCTGGGGACACTTTGCTTTTCAATACTTTTGCCTTTGTCTTGTCTTCTACCATTACCCTTCACCTTTCTTCTCTTCCTGCCAGGAGTAGAAAAGAAGGAAAAAAATCACAAGTATTTGGCTCATATTACCATAAAATATTGCAATGGTATTTTCATGAATGGTTTTCATTGAATCCACAGTGTAGTTGTACAAGGGAGTTTTTATAATCACCACTTCTACCAACTGGGGAAAAAAAGCCAAAGAGGTAAAGAACGCTTAAAGCATAGGGCTGAAGTCAGGCAGAATGTTAGCCTCTGACACCCACACAGCCCCTTTGAGAGTGAGCTTCAATCCTGATCCATCCAGAGTGTGGATCTGTATCCATATGAGAAATTGAGCATAACAGATTGTTTTCTTTGAGAACAATAAGCTGGCCTGAATTCCTTTAGCACCAAGGCTCCAGTCTCAGCACCAGATGTCAGCCTGAACAGATAAAATCAGCTCCTGAGAAAAGCTGTTCAGTTTCACAGAGAGATGAATTGTAGGTACAAATTAACTAAAGCCTTAACTCCCCACTATTACACAGATACGTTATCAAGCGTTCTTGCTAGCCCATTCCCTTTTCTTTTATTCAAGCTTTTGTTTCTTAAAATGTTTTAAATTCAGTCACTCAATTCAACATCAGGGACTATTTGGCTACTTAAGTAGTGACTACCTTTTATGTTGCAGATACAGAGAATAAAAACACACTTCCAGACCAAATATGATTCACAGTATACAAAGCCACAATATAGGAAGGCTAGAAACAGAATCCAAGAAATACTCCTATTCTAAGACAGTGTCTGACATAAGGCTGTGCAAGGTACTATAGGAGACACAGAAAAGAGGTAGAGGTGTGGGTGGAGTGGGGCATGTTGAGGTACATTGTGTATTGTGTCTCTGAATATTTAATTGTTAATTCTGTACCGGCAGAGAGCTAGACGCTGGCAGGATTCTGGTATTGCCATTTTTATGGCCCATTACTAGGTTTTCTATTTTGTAAATATTCATTCTTCCTCACCTGCCTAAGGTAATTGAGAATGTATCAGAGACTGTAATAAAAAGCTGAAGGCCAATAACTGGGAAGGAAGTGAAGAGTAGAACTTCTGAGAGCAAGAGCAAGACAGAGACACAAAGACCACACACTTGGAGAAGAAGTGAGATGTGGGAGATTCACCCAGCTGACATGGAGGTAAACAGATGACCAGAGCTGAGCAGAGAGGTAGAACTAGCCTCATGGCCAGATGTAGACCAGTTAGTCGGGTTACATTCACAGTAGCTAGACTACCCTAGCTAAAATGCCTAAGCTATAAAATATTTAAAAGCCTCCGTGTATTATTTATATTGTTGGCAAGTCTAAGAAAGTCCCACTATAGGAAACACTTTAGAGTAGATGTCTTTATGAACCAATGAGAACCCTCATATGATCAAGAACATCTTCGTATGTAGAAGACTCTATTGGAAGAAGACGAGAGTCACATCAAACCTGCTCCTGAGGTCTGAGAAGGCAACCGTGTTGCTAGAGCTGCACTGGAAACTGGATTAGTTCCTTTTCTCTTGGCTATGACCAAATACTTAAGAAGAAGCAACTTACAGAAGAAAAAAATATTGGGACTGGAGATATAGCTCAGTTAGTAGAATGCTTTCCTAGCATGCATGAAGCCCTGGGTTCAAACCCCCACACCACACAAAAGCAGAAGGATCAGAAGTTCATTGTACTGGTAGCCAGCTTAGATACGGAAGACTCTTTCTAAGGTGGAGAGATTTATTTTGGCACATGAAGTAGTCCATCCATCATGGTTGGGAAGGCCAACTGGCAAAATACATGGTACCTCCATAGTGGCAGGAATTGCTTGAGACTGAAGCAGTGGGAATGTGAGACTGCTTTGTCACATCTAAATGGATCAACAAGTGGAGCGAGACAAATGCTGGTACTCACCTGGCTTTCTCCTTTTTCCTACTTTGTTCAGTCTTGGAGCCTAGCCATAGGACGGTGCCACCCACATTCCCAAGTGGGTCTTCCCTGCATCACAGATATACCTAAAAAATGTACTTTATTAATGTCTGGATGTTTCTTCATCTAATTAAATTGAAATGAAAATTAGGCAACATAGCATCCAGGTGAATTTCTCATTCCGAGGTGCTTTCAGTGTGAGGTCACCTGTGTGATTTTGGTTCCTCCAGAGACAGACTATTGATCTCCTTTTCCTCATTTGTGCCCTTCTTACTTCAGTGCATCTAAAAATTACTGTAATCCCATCAAGCTTCTACCATCACTAAGCAACTATCTTATCTTCCATAAGCCCTTGCAGCTTGTCCTCACACAGTTCCTGCCTATTCTCGGTCTCTACTGGCTACTGCTGGCTAATGGTTTCTGAAGGAGGCCCTCTTTTGTGTATCTTTCAGCTATTGGTTTTACCGCCAAGTGCCTTTTCAAGTAGCCCTTTCTCGTATCATGGTCATGTCCTATAAGAAAGGAATCACTTTGCTAGTTCATTTCTAACCTTTTCTTTGGACCAACCTCTTATACAAATTAGTTGTAATATAAGATAACATAATGTATGTGTGTGTACAGTTTCATATGAGCTCTTTTCTGGTAGACTCTTGTCTTATACAGTGAATTTGAAAAGGCAGACTCCAAAAAGAAAGAACAGACTCTCCAGAGCAAGTTGAAGAGGCTTATATGTTTGTCTCACTTTAAGAAAAATATAGTAAAATTGCTCCTAAGCAAAAAAAAAAAAAAAAAAAGAAAAGAAAAGAAAGAAAAATATATATGGGCCGGGTGGTGGTGGCACATGCCTTTAATCTCTGCACTTTGGAAGCAGAAGCAGGCAGATTATGAGTTAGAGGCCAGCCTGGTCTACAGAGCAAGTTCTAGGACAGCCAGAGCTCACAAAGAAACACTGTCATCCCCCACCCCTCCAAAAAAAAAGAAAGAAAGAAGAATATATATGTTAGTGTTCTCTTGAAGGTAAGAACAGTATCTTTTTTGACACTTGTGTTTAAATTTTTAAAGGTCCCAGAATAATAATTTGTATACCATATGTACTTCAAAGTTCCTTGAGCTGAAATCATTTGTGGCTTATTGGTTAGGCTCCCTGCAGTTCAGCCTACACCTCAATTGACTTCCTCCTTGTATGTAGGATTGGCTCTTAAGGTGTTTTCATTTTAACTTTTAAAACTAGGTAAATAAATTTTTACTTAACTTGCTTCTGTTCATAGCTGCTGCTGACCTGAATTTCTGAGTATTGTATTTCCACTTGGGAACTTTTTGGCCACAAGTAAAAGTAAACACTTTCTTTAAAATTCTGACAGTTGATATTAAATTGAACCCTTCTTAATATAATTTCAGGTCAACATAAACATGTATGTACTACCAAATTGGCAATGTTTTCTAAGTGAAATCCAAGCAGTATTTGGCATTCATTTTTTATACCTTTCATTTGAACAGCGAAGTACATTGTGTGAACTTTAGCCCATTACTCCTTGAAGCTAAGTAAACTTGAAAGAAGTGATTGCATAGACAGGGTCTCATAGCCAGATAGCATTAATAGCCTTACTCAGTACTTGAACAGGTCAGCTACCTTGTCCTTAACAGACTATTGTTTTACTTGCAGAATAAATGTGTGTGTTATAATAACTCACATTTTCACATTGGACTTCTTAATATATAAGACATTTAGGACAACTGTTTGAATTTGCCGCTATTCACTTAGCTTTAAACTTTGCAACTTGTCTCTTTGGTAATCTTTCTTCATGTTTTACTTTCTTCTTCCCACTGCCCACGTTTTCCTCTCTCTTAATACAATGAAGGGCAAGACTGTGTATTATATTATAGCAGTGAAATCTAACACAGCACTCCTTAGAACTACATGAAATTTGAAAGACAACCCCAAAGACATATTCATCAGTTTATAAAATTAAAATATCAAAAATTGGGCAAGGAAGGGTTAACAGGCATAGGAGGCCTTCTTTCCTGGCTCTTCTAAATGATGTGGAGGGGCTTATTAATTTCTTCTTTAATCTCCTAGAGGGAAACATTTGGGAAGAAGGCGGAGGATGGTACAGTAAAGGGGAAAGAGGATGTTTCTATGTTTAAGGTGAAAAGAAAAAGAACAGGATAGAACTTTTATCACCAGGACAGCCAGGGCTACACAGAGAAATCCTGTCTCTAAAAACCAAGAACTTTCATCGCTTCTGTGCCAGGCTACCATTGTTTGTGGCACTTAATATTTATCAATGATGAAACCAATTTTGGGCCTTATAATCTTTTGACAGACCAATCATAATCAGTAATACAACACTGTTTTGTAAGGTAGACTGGCAACAGTCTTCATAGGAAACTGAATTTAAAAGTTACACCTTTAAGAAATCTGAAACAAGTCACCTAAAAAGAAAAAAACAAGAGATTCCCCACCACCTTTCACTCTCTTATATGGCATTAAGGATCTGACCACTGGCCACCCAGGACTTTGTATTATTCTTTCACCACACTGTGTCTTCCAGTGATCATGCTGCCTCTTTTACCTGAAATCATCTTCCCCTAGTGTGCTAGTCAGGGTTGCTATTGCTGTAATGAAACACCATGACCAAAATCAGGTTGAGGAGGAAAGGGTTCATTTGGGTTCCACTTCTACATCATAGTCCTCCATTGAAAACAGACAGTGCAGGAACCTGGAAGTAGAAGCTAAGGCAGAGGCCATGAAGGGATGTTGCATACTGGCTTGCTTTTCATGGCTTGTTCAGCCTTACTTCTTATAAAACCCAGGATCACTAGCCCAAGGGGTAATACTACCCACAATGGATTGGCCCTCCCCACATCAATCACTAATTAATAAAATGCCCTACAGGCTTGCTTACAAGTAGTTCTTATGGAGGCCTTTTCTCAATAGAGGTTCCTTCCTCTCAGATGACTACACTTGTTATGTTAAGTAGACATAAACTAACCAACATGGTTGACCCCTTATTAACTCGACACACAAATACTTCACTGTTAAACCATAACCTTTCCTTTCTTATTTATCCCAACGATTGTACATTAATATCAACATCACAATATATAACATTTTCTCTTTTTTGTTTGTTTGTTTTTTCAAGGCAGGGTTTCTCTGTGTAGCTCTGGCTGTCCAGGAACTCACTCTGTAGACCAGGCTGGCCTCGAACTCACAGAGATTCTCCTGCTTCTGCCTGAGTGCTGAAGTTAACGATGTGTACCACCACTATAGGCCAATTGTAAAACATTTTCAAACCTAAAAAGTTTTACAAGTCTTACAAATTCAAACACTTTTAAAATTCAATCTCTTTTAAAATCCAGAATCTCTCAACTATGGGCGCCTATAAAATAAAAAGTAAGTTAGATACTTTCTTATTTCAAGAGGAAAGAACCAATGCACAGTCACAGTCAAAGCAAAGCAAAACCGGATTCCAACTGTGTGAAGAACCCAATGTCCAATATCTGGTATTTCCTCATGATCTTCTGAGCATCTCCACAGAGCCTGCATCACTTCTCTGGCTCTACCTTCTACAGAACACAGAGCTTGTCTTCTAGGCTCTGAGTGGCCCCACTCCACTGCTGCTGATGATCTTAGTGTTCATCCCATGGTACTGACATCTCCAAAGTTCTGGGGTCTCTTGCAGTAACTAAAAACACTTTCACCAATAGCCTCCCCTGGGCTCTCTTCTGGGACTCCAGCACTGTCACACAGCACCAAGCCTCAGCAGTTCTCTATGGTCCTTTTGTGTGTTCAAAACTAGCATAACCTGGGTGACCAATTTCAGATGCCAGCACAAGGTACAACCTTGGCTACCTCTGGAACACACCTATGTGCTGACCATGAGGAATCCCTTACCCAGAAAACTTTACCTCAGCAATGCTGGTTTCTTTTCTTCTTCCTCCTCCTCCTCCTTCGTCTTCAAGATTTATTTATTTTATGTATGAGACCTCTATCTGCATGTACAGCTGCTGGAGAGATGGCTCAGTGGTTAAGAGCTGGTCTCTTCTTAATCACAGCAGATACTTCAGCCCTAGCTGACCAGCATCATTGTCCCAAAAAAGCAAAGGTTCTACTTTAGTGGTTCCTCTCTTGTTAGAGCTGATTTTTCATTTCTAGCTAACCAGACACCACAGATTCTTCATACAAATGACCTGGTAGAGCATTTGCTTCCCTATGAAGCTTCACCAGCCAGGAACCCATCATCTGCACTGCTCTCAACATCCATATACTCAAAAGTCCTACAGAACAGCTCGCTGAACTCTCAACACTCAGTGACCTTTTAACCCGAAAGTTACAAACTCTTCGCACAAAATCCCCCCCAAAATAACATGGTCAGGTCTGTCATAGCAATATCCCATGATCCTGGTACCAATTTCTGTCTTAGTCAGGGTTGTTATTATTATGATGATGTTGATGGCCATGATAATAAAACATCATGACCAAAAGCAAGTTGGGAGGAAAGAGTTTATTTAGCTTACACTTCTACATTGTAGTCTACCACTGAAGGAAGTCAGAGTAGGGACCTGGAAGCAGAAGCTGAGGCAGAGGCCATGGAGGTTGTTGCTTACTGGCTTGTTCTTCATGGCTTACTCAGTCTTTTTGTTGTTTTTTGTGGGAAACCAACAGAAGGTGGCTATCATCCTTGCAGCCATCTTGAGCCATATACCCTGACAAGAGACTTGATTACAATAGCCTACAACAGTTGAGCACACTCTGATAACATCTTGTTTTAGATACCCAGGATCTTCCCTTGGGTGTGTGAGGTGTGATTTAGAGACAAGACCTAAGGGCATGACTTAAAGGTGTGACCTAAAAGTGTGGCTTAGAAGTGAGACATATAAAAGGCGAGAGGCAGACAGAAGAAATTATTATTATTAAGTATTAGGCACTTAGCACTTGGAGAAAGAACTTGGAACTGGGAAAGAGACTAGCAACTGGAACTAGGATTAGGTGCTAGGAACTAGGGACTTGGAACTAGGGACTTGGAGAGAAGAGAGACTGAAGAGTAAACAGGATTGAATCACACTCTGTCTGGTCTCCATTCTTCGAGTCCATCCTCACTCTCTCTCTTGCTGAACCCCGACCTGAGGACTGAAGGAGCTTGGGGCAGTGCGGGCTCTAACAATTTAGCCTCCAAGGCTTTTGGCAGTGCGGGTTCCAACACTGATAGAGCGGTACTGAACACTTGGGCCCCCAAGTGTGGGGCAGAGTGGTCCTCAACATTTTTGGCGCCCAATGTGGGGCAGCTCGGGCCGCAACAGTTGTTGTTGTTTTGAGACAGGACTTCTCTGTGTTGCCTGGGATGTCCTGGAACTTGCTCTGGACACCAGGCTAGCCTCAAACTCATAGAGATCCACCTGCTTCTTCCCCTCAAGTGCTGGGGTTCAAGGTATGCACCACCACCAACTGGCTCAGCCTGCTTTCTTATAGAATTCAGGATCATCAGCCCAGGGATGACACCACCCACAATGTGCTGGACCCTTCCCAATCAATCACTAATTAAGAGGATGTAGTACAGGCTTGCCTGCAGCCCAGTCTCATAGAAGCATTTTCTCAGTTGAGGTTCCCTCCTCTCGCATGACTGTAGGTTGAGTCAAGTCAACATAAAACTAGCCAGCACAGCCAGGTTCTACCTCCCATCTATTCTCCTATCTATTCTTTTCAAGGATACCCAAGTCAAAGGCCAGCCAAGAGGCCTGCTCTAGATAGGCCTTCTAACTTCAACAGCCCAATCTCTCCAGTCTATCTCCACCATTAATAGATATTATTGTGGTGATTTGAACAAGATTAACCCCTATATGCTCATGTGTTTGAGGACTTAACCCTTAGTTGGTGGAACTGTTTGGGAAGTATTAGAACCTGTGACCTTGTTGGAAGAGGAGTGTCACTCAGTGTGCCTTCTGCCCCATACTGTGTTTTGAGATATGAGTTCTCACCCATTCCTACTGCCATGTTTCTCTCTGCCATCATAGACTCTAACCCTCTGAAATTATAAGCCCAATTAAATGCTTTATTTTATGTTACCTTGATCATAGCATTTCATCATAGCAACAGAAAAGAAACAAAGACAAATATATTTTGGAATTCATTTCATATACGTCAGTATGCTAATCTCTCTCTACTTCATAGAATATAAGCTACTTTGAGTTGGGCCTATGCCTTATTTATATTTTCTGCACCCAATAATATTATGTGGTATTAATTTCCTCATACCTTGTAAATTATGTGGGCTTTATCTCAGTAATCCTTAGAGTAAGTGTATGATGTATCATATTTCATATATACATATATGTACACATATATATTATATATAGTGTAAATATTTGAAAAGTTTTATAAGGGAAATGAAGTTTTCATATATAAGATTACAAGAAAGGGGGCTAGAGAGTTGGCTTAGTGGTTGAGAGCAGTGTCTGTTCTTCCAGAGGGCCTGGGTTCAATTCCCAGCACCCACATGACAGCTTACAACTGTCAGTAACTCCAGTTGTAGGGCATCTGACACCCTCACACAGACATACATGCAGGCAAAACACCTCAATGCACATAAAATAAAATAAATAAATATTTTAAAATAGAATACTAGAAACAGTTAATAACCGAATTTAAATGTTATTTACTAAATACCTAAGTGCCAGGACTTAGTCTGCTTCTGAGGTATTCACAGCCACTTTGTCAATTCTTTTATTAGAACACTTCAGTGGTTTGCACCTCATTCTCCATGCTGTTCCTGACCCTAAAATCAGAGTTTTCCTTCCCATCCTATTGGCATTCATCAGATTGTTTTTTTTCTCATTGTCATACACACTCCCAAGGGGAAATAAGCTCATACTTTCCGAGACTGGGATGTGCTCACAATCAATGCTATCGTAAAAATTCATATTCACTAAAATGTTTTCTATTACCTCCCTTGCGAGTGAACTGAAACTGAGAAAATGAGTCACACTGATTCTAAGTTGGCCTTTACTCAGGGTCTCTGGTTTTGCCTTGAATCCCCACCCACATTTTTAGGTAAGTTTACCTTTTTTTTTTTTTTCAAGTTTCTTAAAAGCATAGTTTATTTAAATATGAAAACTGTAACAAAGCCCAAATTTACCTCTCAGATGTTAAATGATCCTTCTTTTCCTGAAAGGATGTCTCATTCTGGCAATAGGATCTCTTCAGTCTGTTGCTATATGCAAACCCTCTCATGCCTGGTTGAACCTAATGGTTCCAGATGTCTGCTCCAACTGCCATGCTGCCAATCCCCGAAGGCCCCAAGTCTGCATAAACGCACTCTGTTCAGAACCGCCGCTAGAGGGCAAATAGGGGCCGTAACTCCGCTGAGCCCTCTAGTGGTGACTGTGGGATGCGTGGCTCTTTAAGGAACCTATTAAAAACCGAAAAGTTGCACTCGGGAAGCCAGCCTGTGTGACACCCGGTAGTGAAGTTATTTTAAAGACATCTCGGTTCTCAACTTCCTTTTCTTAAGGTCTTTAGCAGGTCCCAATTACCTTTCTTTGATGATTCTCCCCTTCAGGATGTGGCAATGTGAAGCCATCACTCTCTCTTCAGGTTAAAAAAAAATTAGAAAAAGGGGTCTGGGCCACTTTTCCCATTGTCTTTTTATATCATCTTCCCCGTGGATACAGAATTATAAATATGCATTCTAGAACACGGTCTGCATCCTCATGAAGAAACTGTATTTTGCAAAGGTGTCCTTCCCTCCACCCATCCAGGTGCAAACATTCAGAGTGAGTCTGGGCTTCGAGTCTGTGTGAACCAGGCCTGAGGCCACATGGACAAAGCAAGAGAGTTTCAAGCCAAGGCAGGGAACAGAACACTCAAAAGACCACGCAGTTCAAGCCAATCAGATTCACCATCCACTGGAACTCTGCAAGGTGGCAGAGCCTCCTAGCTCAAAGTCCATCCAGGAAAGTGGCCAGAAAATCTGACAGGAGCAAGTCTGATAGAAACACTGTCAGAAAAGTTAAGAGCTGGAAGGCTCATTACAGCCACAGGCACCGAGAAAGGTCAGTGAGAGCTGCGCAGCTGTTCCATCTGGTGCCAGAGGCTTTGGCTGCTGTCTTCTCCACCCAGGCGCTGAGCCTTCATGACCAGCCCCACCTAGAAAAGCCAATTCTTCTGCTCTTGTATGAGGAATGATTTGTTGGAGGCAGGGAGTCTCACTCTCAGCCAGCAAAGCTCTCTAAGTATGAATGGGAGGAGGGCGAACGGTGGGTAGGTAGTCTCTGTGCGGGGTGGGTTTAGATGGCTGCAAAGGAAGAGAGCTCTTGGCTGAAGCTTGCGCCTCCATGTTGTATTACATGTGTTTCTTTGAGAAACAGGAGGGGCCTTGGCTGCCAGGGACCCTGACAAGCCGCGACTTGAGCTGTGTCTCAGAGCCTGGGCTGAATTGGGAGTGTAAAACAGGGAGGGCGCTCCTGGCTGGGGGGCGGGGAGGGGGTGAGGAACCGCATGGGCAAAGGCACCAAGGAAGAATGAGTCTGCTGCGCGCTGAGGATGGCATGGAGACTTCACTGATTGGAGCCGGGAGTTCTTGCAGCGGGGATGGAGGCGGCTGTGATTGGATAGCTAAAGTGGGGCCAGATTTGGAGGGCTTTGAATGCCCGACCGAGGAGTACTTCAACTAGCTTCTCACTTGCCATTTTCCTCCCAGACCGAATTAGCTCGCGGAGCTTGCTCTTCGAAAAGCTCTCACCTGCTTTCAGCACAGTCCGGTGGCCGAGAGAGGAAGCAATCCTGACTACTTGAAGGGAAATGATCGCGAGTGTGTGTGTGTGTCTGGGGGCGGGGAGGGTGTGTAGATTCGTTTCACCTTACGCACTAGGAAGCAATACATTCTCCCTTCCACGCCGCACGGTGGCACAGGTCCACTCCCCGCCGCCGTCACGAGAGCCCGCTCCCCGCCCACAACACGCCGTCCCCGCGTCCGCAGCAGCCAGCGGGCCGCTCCCTCGGGGCCCCCGCCGCGGCTTCCTGGGCCCGCGGCCCGCGGCCGCTCCGCCCCGCGCGCTCCGCGCCCCCCTGCGGCCCCCGCGCCGCGCCCGCACACGCGCGTCCACGCCCCCCGGCCGCGCGGTAGGTGTTGTGCCGTCTGCGCCGGGCCGCAGTGCGGCTGCGCGCGCTGGGCTGCTCCGGGCTGGCAGGGCAGCAGCGGCCGCGGCGGCGGGGCCGGGAGCGAGCGAGGGAGCAAGCGAGCGGCGCGGGGGAGCTCCGAGGCGCCAGGCCCCCGGGGGAGGGCGGCCGGGGAGGCAGGCCCCCGAGAGACCTATCGGGTTGGATTTTTGGGGCGGAGGGGGCGCCTGACCACGGACCTTGTTCTTCAGACGCCCCCCAGCCCCGGCCGCTGACGGGGGGCTGAGGGGCGCCGCCATGCCTCTGCCGCGGTGACGCGCGGGGCCGTAAGGAGAACCGGGAGAGGAACCGTGACGAGACCCGCGAGGAGAACCGGGAGAGGAACCGTGACGAGAGCCGCGAGGAGCCGCGCGGTCTCCCCGGGGATGTCCCCCAGGCGGCCGGAGAAAGCGACTCACTCGAGCCCTGGGGTATAGGCCTAGCTTATCCAGCTTCCTTCCTTCCTTCCTTCCTCCCTCCCTCCTCCTCCTCTTCCTCCCCTCCTCCTCCTCTTCCTCCCCTCCTCCCCCTCCTCCTCCCCTCGTCGTCCTCCCCTCCGCGTCTCTTCCCTCACCCTTCCCCGCGCCCCCATCTTCCCTCCCTCCCCTCCAGCAGCGATGGCAGAGGAACAACAACAGCCGCCACCACAGCAGCTCGATGCCCATCAGCAGCTTCCCCTCAGCGCCCCCAACCCCGGGGTGGCTCTGCCAGCCCTTGTGCCCGGGCTGCCAGGGACAGAGGCCAACGCTCTGCAACACAAGATCAAGAACTCCATCTGGTAAGAGGATCCTCCATGGCTGGGGTAGAACAGCCTAGGCACATTTCTGCTGCAAAGGGGGTGGGGGGCGGCGGCCTCCAAAGAGAAGGCTAATGCATTCATTGAAGGTGGGTTTCCAGAGCCCGGTGCATGGCTATGGCACCTCTGGAGTGGGGAAGGTTGCACCCACCCCTGGTCTCCTTAGACACACACACACACACACACACACACACACACACCATGCTTCCCTCTCCTCAATTGTAAGCAGATAAACAAATTATTTGTGCATTTTCCACATACAGTCAGGGAAATATGGGTCAAGATTAAGTCATTGCATGATAGTGGCATGGATTGGGAACTTGTAATGTAAAAATGTGTTGACTCCTTTTGTAGTCATAGGAGGAGGAGGAAGTGTATTGTGAATTTTGACCAAACAAGATATTGTACCTAACAGTATTAATATGCATCACAAAACCTAACGTGTCTTTTTCATTCAGTTGGATTAGCTTCTGATTCTGGATGGTTTTGCCTCCTTTATTCTCGCACTGTATTTCCCTTCTAGGGAATTTCTTCTTTGTATTGACTGTAAAGGAGATGCTTCTTTAGCATAAAGTATTTTATTTTAACGTAGTAATTTACAAGGTAAAGTGAATGGTTTTTTTAAATGTAAAAAAGCTCTTGCTGTTTTGTGTAATTATTAAAAAGAAGCTAGATGGAACACTCGTTACTAGTCCTGTATTTTCTTGTATGGGAATTTGGAATATTTCAATGTTAGTTGAACTCTTAAAAGATTGATAGCAATATTAATATATACAGAGTTAAGTTCATCTTCTATTAGAACCATTGCAAGTGTTCTTTAAATGTGAACTTACCTTGTTTTGTAGGATTCTTTATTATCTGACTTTTTTTTTAAGCATAGCACTATTTTTAAAATGGAAAGGAATATATGGAATTTGGTCTAAGATTGCTTTTAATAGAAATTTTAAAATAGAATTAAGTATGATGTGAAAAAATAGCCTTAATTTTTTTTTGAGCATGAATCTAGCAGGTTCATCATTGACTATGACTACTAAAATAATAATACTTGGAATTTGAAAACAAAGGTATCATAAAGCAACTGGCATTGATGTATAGTGTTTGAACATTTCAAGACAGTAACCAGTTTTAAATACAAAATTAAAGTTGTTCTATAGTAATTTTCATTGTTTTCTTAGCATGCTTCCATGTCATCATGCTAATAGGAAGTAGGTCAGTGCAGGCTTTACTAGTTTAATACTATACAATTGTTGACAGTTGAATGTCTTGGTTTTATTTTTAATTTTAATATGGAATTATTATTTTAAAAGGATTTTTAAGGCTTTGACAGTAGTTATGTGGCAACTTAAGTAAGTCAGATTTATGAGATAATTTTATGTACATTTGTGTATGTGTTTATGGAGATGGGGAGACCAAGCAATACCTTCATTCAATGGATGACTTTTTCCTATTTTAAAATCTGTAATTTAAATAAAGAAATGATTAATTTTGGGTTGGGTTCCACAAAGCCAGATGTTTTGTTATCACTGCATAATGTAACTTAGGGTCCCTGAAATCCTCATTGAATTGAAGTAAACAATTCACTCAGTGTTTTTTTACACTCAGATAAGGGACATCTCAGTTACGGGACTCAAATCTTTTAAGGAAGGTAAATTTTAAAGATTGAATTAGTAAGTCTGTTTTATTATGAGAACAATAAAAGAGAAAAAAATTTTACTGTATAATTTCACAGAAAAAGTGAGTTATATAGAATACTGAAGATAGTGGAGTGCCTTTTTACTTATTTATTTTTATTAACTCATGAATTAATTCCTTCGGTGGTAATGGTATTTTTATACATGAAAAAATGAAAAATGGTATTTTTATACATGAAAAAAATCCTGAAGTTGAGGGAGTAGAGTTCAGTACAAATACACACCTTAATATCAAAATGTGCTATTCTGTGTCTTCACATTATATTGACATACCAGCATTTCATTTCCAACTTCAGTAACTCTGTTTGCATAAATTATTTTTTCTTTTATATTTAAAACTTTAAGATAAAAACCATAGTGGATAATAAACATTAGTGGCCATATTTAATATAGACTTGTAACTCCTCCACAAGAATGGATTCATATTATTCATCAAGTAACTACATAAAATGCAGATGTTAAAGTGAAAGTTCCTACCTTTTTTTTTTTTTTTTTTTTTTAAGTCCAGGGCTTACTATGTAACCCTGGCAGGCCTCAAACTCAGAAGTCTTGTCTGCCTTCCTGATTTCCAAGCTCTGGATTTAAGGGCATATACCACCATTCCTAGCTCATTGCTACTATCTGAAGAGTAAAATTTTAAAAAAAATCATAAAACTGATTTTAATAGATATAACTACAATTCCATATGTATTATGTTTTATATTTTTAGATAATACTTTCCCACCTTTAAAAAAAATCACCTGATAATGTTTTGGAAGATTATCAGTTTTGTATTGCTTTTGTGTCATCCTTCAATATCATTGATTATTAAGAGTTAAAATGAGATTCAAAAGAAATGTGGTATTTAAAAATTCTGAACTGGGTTTTGCATTTAGGTTGATCATAGTGTCTAAATTACTGGGCTTGCGGATCACAAACAAGTCTGAACTTGTCCTTCTACTCTCCAATTATAAATATAGTGTGTGATGTAGGCCTTTAGCTGGACAAGGAGTTATTTATTATCTTGGCTCACAATTAATTTATTCCATTTATTATATGTTATCTGATAAAAGTATTTCATTGTAACTTCAAGCATTAAATACATCTCAAAAAAAAAAAAAAAAAAAAAAACCCAAGTCAGTATTCAACATTAAGGCTATAGTATTTAATGAGCTTAAAACTGTTTCTCAAGACTTGGAAATAGTATGGACTTTAAGTAATTTTAGAAAGCATGCTGCTAACTTGATAGTGTTATGTTTGTGTTAATGTGTGTGTGAGTATCTTCTAATTAAGCCTAGGTTAACAAACCTATCTACCTATTGTTGTCTATGTATTTCCTGACCATACTCCTTCCTTTTCCATAGACAGAGTCTAAGTCACTTGTATGCCCCACTTGAAAGAATTTTTATTTGTAGAGGTGATTTAATCTGAGTAGGCTATGAGAATGTTATTTATATTTTATAAATCATATAATTTGTAAATTTTTTTTTCTAAACAGGAGAAAGGAAGAGAATATTAAAATAGTAGAAACACATAGTTTTTCTTTTTGGGTATTTTTGAGCAGATTTAGATCTCTGACCGTGGCTTGCTTGGAATTCATAATCTTCCTGCCTCTGCCTCTCAAGCCCTCGAATTGTGTTCCATGATACCTGGTTATCTAAATCAATCAATCAATCTCTCTCTCTCTCTCTCTCTCTCTCTCTCTAAAAAAAAAAGATTCATACTGATAGCTAAAACAAAAGCCATAGCCAACTTAAGTGTGAGCTTCTTTCATTTATATTGCATTTGTCTTTGGTTACTTTTATTTTACCTTTTCAGTGACTATCTATTTCTTTTTACTTTAAGCAACAAAAATTTTTACTACCTACCTACCTCCATTTGTTTTTTTGAGACAGGGTACCTCTATGTAGTTCTGGCTGTATTAGAGTTTACTACATATCACAGGCTGGATTTGAACTCACAGAGATCCTGCTGTCTTGGCCTGTCTAGTACTGGAATTAAAGGCATGTACCACCACACTTGGCTTCTTCTTTTTCTTTTAAAAGATGTTTTACTTGAAACCATTATAGAATCAAAACAAAACAAAAAAAACAACAAAACCAAACAAACAAAACAACAACAAAAAACACTATATACGAAATCTCTTCTATCTTCTTGGATGTAGTGGTGTATACCTTTAATCCCAGCACTTGGGACACAGAAGCAGGTGAATCCCTGTGAGTTCAAGGCCACCCAGAGCTACAAAGAGACGCCTATCTAAAAAAAAAAAAAAAGAAAAGAAAAGAAAAAGAAAAAAAAAAAAAAAGAATGTGCAGCAGCTCAGGGGTAGAACACTAACTTGTATAACTTGTATAAGGCTCTAGGTTATCCCCAGATACTTGACACCACATTAAAAGGAAAGAAGGTATGAAGGAAGAAATGTACATGGGTGGGAATGCCTCATGTTTGCTGTTCAGTTGCAATCTAGATAATAAACTTTCACCTAAAAAAAAAAAAAAAAAAAGAAGAAGAAGAAGTAAAAAAAAAGCCCTAATACTTTATTATAGAAAATATTGTAGCTGGGCGGTGGTGGTGCACGCCTTTAATCCCAGCACTTGGGAGGCAGAGGCAGGCGGATTTCTGAGTTCAAGGCCAGCCTGGTCTACAGAGTGAGTTCCAGGAGCCAGGACTACACAGAGAAACCCTGTCTCCAAAAAACCAAAAGAAAAAAAAAAAAAAAAAAAAAAAATTGTAATACACAGAAAATTCCAAATCTAATAGCATTACTTTCAGATAAAGCCTTATGTCTTTAAACAGTAAGATGTTCATTATTCTACCCCTTTTATGTTAAAAAACTAAATGACAGGGAAGCGGTGGAATTTCTAAATTTATTAGCCAACCATGGGGCAGTGTCAGAGGGTCAAGAGTCTCTTGTCTTCATTGATTTCTGATCTGGTATGTTTTAGATTTTAAGGATTGTAATCTAAGAATTATTTTGGGTATGTTCTAGATTATCATTTATACTCAATTTTGTTTTGGTGTTTTATTGTTATGGCAATAACCATCTTAATAGTAAATGATTAATCTCATTTTTATTTTAGTACAATGAGTAGAGTATAACACTATAACATTTACATAGCAATATTACATTAGTCCTGTTTTCTGTCTTCTGACTAGAATTCAATAGTTAGTTCAGTTTTATTCTTGAGCCAGGCAGCTTATTAGTGCTGTAAGAAATAATTGTAATTCTTCCAAATGTAGTGTGAAGTATGTATTGTTAAATATTTATATCTTTGGGTTTTGGGTTTTTTGTTGTTGGTTTTTTTGTTTTTTGTTTTTGTCTTGCATATATTTTAGTTTAGTTGGTTAAATGCCACATACCGTGAAATTAGGTAGTTTTCTATAGTCAGCACAGAAAAGACTTGGTTTGCTTTTTCTTGGTGTACTAAGGCCAGTTGTGATGTTTATGTCCCAGTACTAAGTGTCTCTGATTCCAGAAAGAAATTGTCTTCCCTGTTATCCAAAAATGTAAATTAAGCAATTTCAAGCCTGTCTAATTTCTGGTTCTGTTTAGCTTAACTAATGATATGTATGTGTTTAAATAATTGATCGGTTAGTTCTCCAACCTGGAAAATGTCTTAAATGCTGGTATTTGCAAGCTGATTTGTCTTCTGTCTCATTACTTATTTTAGAGATTTAGTTGGGACATGAGCTGGTGGAAAGGATAGAAGTACTGTATTTCTCATGAAAGGTGTGCTTTGAATAAAATTACATCAAGTCTCTTTTACCTAAGTTTTTGATAACAAATATTAAATGGTGTAACTTACTAAAATTTGAACACTTAAGAAAATTGTGCTCAGCTGAATATCTGCTGTATAAAAAGTGCTATGCTAAATAAACACTGGCATTTAAGGAATGCTCATTTGCCTGTAATGTTAACCTTGCGTGGAAAATGTGCAGTGACACTTCTCATATTCAGTTGGGGACTTACAGGGAAAGAAAAGACACATGTCAAATTATGGATTCTGCAAAATGTACACCTTCGTTTTCCTTATTTTTAAAGTAGAGGGTTATACTGAATGACCTTGCAAGTTCTTTTGCTTCTAAATTCTATGAATCTGCTACAAGATTAATATTGACAGCAATAATAAAACATGCCAGAAGCACAGAAGCCATCAACAGAACATTTTTAGTCAACAGGTTGTTAGAATTGGTTGGTATCTACTTGGGTGTTAGCCCAGGAGAACTATCTGAAGGTGTCATTCTCTTACTGTTACAGTGTGCAAGTATTTCATTGCATGAGATTAAGTCTGCAAATATTTACTGAAAATGTATTAACATATAAAATGTTCTAAGAGCTGATTTATTATATACATATATTCCAGGCTATAGAATGATCCTAGTTGTTGCAGAGACTATGAGCTGCTGCTTGAGAGACTATTTGCTTCTTTTGCTTTTTTATAGAGTTGCTTAAACCTACCAGCATTTCACATAGAAACCTCTTCCTATGGTATTAACGAAGTATTGTGAGCCAGTAGTGAATGCCATCCTATAAAATTGTTAATGTAAACAACACAATTGTATATTGGTTTTAGAATACTTTAGTATAGGGTTGAGCTTCACAATTATTTCTTTCTTGTAGGGTAGACATGCAATGAATTATTTGCGACAGTGTATTTTTTAAGAACAAGACAATAAGAGGATTCCACAGCCCTAACAAAATCACACACCCTTATACATTGCCTCCATTTCATTTTGTGTAGGCATTTCTTTTTTCTGCTTCCTGGAGGATTCTAAGAAGTCAGATTAGAGATGAGCAGCATTGTTCAATCAGGGAACAATCTTCCTACTCTAGACAGGATCATGAAACAAAGGTCAACACACTAAGGCTTTAATGCTCTTGATTGCTATTATGAGATTAGTTAAAGATAGTTAGCACTCAACTTTAAAACCTTCAAACATGATTTAATAATCTTTTTGAGGCTATAAACATTTCTCTTTTTTGTTTTATTAACTACACTTGTCCTATTTACAAGAAGAAATAGAAACAGGTTTGGTTAATTTTTATAGTATTTGTATCAAGCATCTACTATGGCAGATAGATAGATAGATAGATAGATAGATAGATAGATGGATGGATGTATACACACACATATATTTATATATATATAACAAAAACTGTATAAAGGTGAGGTTTTATATTTCCTTCTATCTAAGACTAAACTGAAAACATACTGATATTCCTTGCTGTTTGAATCTCCACTTGTGATACTGAATTGAGAGGAAGAGAGGTTGCACAGTGGAAAACTACAGTCTGTTCTGTCATGAAATTTAGGAAGTTAAAGAGTCAATAGACTCCTGTCTGTAAGCATAAGCAATCAGGATATAAAGTGAATAAATAAATACTTTTTTTAAAAAAGGAGGGGAGGTCAATAGGGTGTAATTTCCCATCTTTTCCAAAATAGCTTTATGAAGAAAATTTTTACTTGAATTTTGTTGTCTTAAGTTTGGGTAGCAAGGGATCAAGTAATGTATAATATGTTTATAGTCATCCCAACACAGGACTAACAGATTGATTTGAATTTGCATTCTGATTAGTGATATCTGTCCAAAACCTGGGCATAGAAAATGATGATATAGATGCCTTATATTTGCCCCCTTTTCCTTTCTGAAAACAGTGTTCTTGGAATTTGAGCTCTGTTGTTGATAATGCATCATAATGATTAGCTTTCTTGGAGGGCGAGGTCATCACCAGGGCTCATGTGTTGTTGACCTTTTTGATTTTAATGTGTAAAATTGAGCATGGAGCTAGGAAGATGACTCAGTCAATAAAGTGCCTGCCATGCAATTGTGAGGATTCCCAGTGCTCATGTAAAAACTGGGTGCAGCTGCATGTGCATGTAACCTTTGCGATGGGGTTGTAGAAATCGGCTGGTACTTGGAGATCCCTGGGTGGCCACCCTATCCAGATTGGTGATTTCCAGGTTTACTGAGAAACCCTGTCTCAAGTAAAGGTGGTGAGTGATTCAGGAAGACTACCAATGTCAAATTCTGTCCCTCACATGAGCACATCCATGTTTGCACACCTGCATGCACATATGCACACTATACATGAACATATCCATACATAGGCACATTAGAAACCTTAGCAGAAAGAGCACCCAGGTTTGTGGGTCTTTTCCTGTCTTTCCATGGCTGTCCTATTTCATACTGTCAGATACAAAATAAGAATAGAGGATTACTGTACTAAGTGACCTTATTTTTCTTTGCTTCTGTTTTTTTTTTTCTGCTTATAAACACTACAAATCATGAACTGTTGGCTTATGAGCCTATATGAGTTGTGCTTTTTAATATTTCTTGATAATTTACACTGGACTTACTACCTGAAATAAGTCTATTTTAGTGATTAAAAAAAATTAATGAAACTTTTTATTTTCTAATATATGAAGTCCAAAGGATTTTAAAGACTAAATATATATGAAACAAAACTATCACTGCAAGACTCTTAAGTAATATATAGTATAACAGAAAATTGTTATTTGTGTAGAGAGAGGCCAAGAACTTACATTTTTGCAATAGAGAAGGAAATGTAGGAATGTAATTACGTAAGACTTCTCTGACATTTTACCTGAAGTAAAATTTATGTTTCTAGGAAACTCGAAAATGTGTATCAATGAAATGATTCAGTTAATGTAAATGAGTCTTTTTCCCTAATTTGATTGTGGTCATTAGTGCTATGTAAGGCATACATATATAGGAATCTAGGATAGAAAATAATAATCACAGATTATTAAATATATAATCTCATTTTTTCTAAAGCAAAAGCTATTTGCAAGCAGCATTTGGTCACATTCTACATAAAAGTTCCTGAGAAGTAAGAAAGTCAAAGGTTAATCCTAAATTCATGAAAGGGAAATTCAGCATACATTTTATTACACTGTTTCCATATGAAACATAGGAAAATGGGCTGGAGAGATGGCTCCGTGGTTAAGACACTGACTGCTCTTCCAGAGCTCCTGAGTTCAATTCCCAGCAACCACATGGTGGCTCACAACCATCTGTAATAGGATCTGATGCCCTTTTCTGGTGTGTCTGAGGACAGCAATAGTGTATTCATATTCATATAAATAAATAAATCTTTAAAAAAAAGAAACATAGGAAAATTAAAAATTTAATAGGGAACTATTCTAACCTTCAAAACGTCACTCACTTGGATTTCATATATAAAAGTAAGATTTTGTTTAATGCAGTAGTGATATTAATAATAATGAAGAGGGATTCAAGGATATTAAGTATTTTATTTGGCAAGCTCAGGGTTGTGGTCTTAGTTTTTTAAAAACAAAATCAAAAGATAGACTATAGATTTAAACAAACTACTTATCAGGTTCTACTGTGACTTCTTTATTCTCTCTGTCATGAATTAGATTTAGAGCTGGTGGTGTCAGGGAACCTTCCCAATAATGTAGGTCAGGAGAGAAAGATAATATGGGAGGAAACTTATTTTGGAAAACTTATTAATGAGTATAGTACTCACATATAAATGGTAGTGCCAACCATTTATAACCCTCTTACCTAAGTTTTTATTTACGTAGGGAGAAGAAAAGTATAAAATACTAACAGAGAAGAAAAGGATGGGTATGGATGAGCACTAGGCAATAGAACTAAAGTATAGGTTGTTACTTTTTTGGGTTTTTTTTTTGGTTTTTGGTTTTTGGTTTTTGGTTTTTCGAGACAGGGTTTCTCTGTGTAGCCCTGGCTGTCCTGGAACTCACTCTGTAGACCAGGCTGGCCTCGAACTCAGAAATCTGCCTGCCTCTGCCTCCCAAGTGCTGGGATTAAAAGCATGCGCCACCACTGCCCGGCTGTTACTTTAAACTTAGCATTATATTTTTACTTCTAAATTTATTTATTTCATCTGTATGAATGTTTTGCCTGCATTTATGAATAAAACCATATACATCCATGCCTGGTGCCCATGAAGGTGTAAAGAGGGTGTGAGAGCCCCTGGAACTAGAATTACAGATAGTTGTGAGCCACCAAGTAAGTGCTTGGAATGGAATCTAGGTTTTCTACAAGAGCAGTAAGTGCCATCTCTCTAGTCCCAAAGTTTAATAGCAGTCTTTCCTCTGTGTCTTGGTATCTTACGGCCTCAATTTGCCCTTGTTTTCTGTTTATCTACTTCTTTTGATAGTGGATACCACTATATCTTTTTTCTTTTAAATCAGTCTAGCAAATTGGTTTTTGATTATTTTTCCTGACCATGCCTGTGTCCAATATTTATTATTTAACTAATTGACTAATTTGTAGTGTAACTTAAATTTTTTTCCTGTTTTTTATTTCCACTGCCAAAACCGTAGTTTAGTGCTTCAACCTCCTATAACTGTATTATTAAGAATAGTAATAGTTATTGTTTGTTATTATTTGAGTCCAAAATATCTCTCTTGGACTCGGGTGTGGATGTCAAGTTCACACATACCTGGTATTCCTTTGGAAGTTGTGGAACTTTTAGGAAATAGGCCTTGGCTCCCAGAGGTAGGTCACTGCAGGATGTAGGCTGCCCTTCCCTTAATCCTTGTTTTCTGCTTCTTATCTGATGCTGAGATATGAGTAGTCCTAGTCAACTACTCCTACTACCATGAACTGTACCATGATGTAATGAAACTTCTAAACCCTAAACCAAAACAACCTTTCCTTCCTACATTGTTTTGTGATAGTCATGAGAAATGTAATACAGAAAACTGATATTTAGACTGGGGTCGTTACTGTCATGAACATGATCATTTAGTATATAGGTCTTCAGAACTGATTTGCAGGAGAAATGTGGAACAGTTTTAAAGTTGTGGGCTAGAGAAACTATAGAGAACTATAAGTAGTCGCTAATGTGCCATTCTGTTTGGAATTGGGAAGACCAGAATGTCAACACAAGTAAAGACAGTTAAGACAGTGCTCAAGAAGTTTCAAAGGGAACAAGGACACTTACTGGGAATTAGGCTAGAGACCATTTGTATCACATGATTTTATTTAATTAATTAATTTATTTTTTATTTTTTGCCAAAAATGAATCTAACTGTATTCTTGTCTATGTCCTGAAAACATTGTATCAGGCTGAATTCAGGAGTAATGAATTAATCTATTTTATGAAAGAGATTCCAAGACAGTATTAGTGGCAGACTGTAACATGGGTTTTGCTCATTGCATTTACAAAGATTTATAGTGAATAAAAGTAGGAAGTAAAGCAGGACATGAGAATGTGCAGTTTAGAGATGTGGCACGTACAGATGCAGTGACTGTAACTGTTGAAGAAATGAACACCATCAGAGACACTGAGCATTCTGCATTGTCTCACAGCAAAGGCAGCATGAGAGTGAGGCCCCATCACACAAAGGCTTAGACATGGAAACAAACTGAGAGTATGGGGAGGGAGTGCTGCCGGGGTTAAGAGATGGCTCAGCAGCTAACATGCTCCTCTTACAGAGCACTGGCCTGGCTGGAGTTCAGTTCCTAGCATCAGTAGGAGGTTCATAATGGCCTGCACTTCAAGCTCCAGGAGATCTAACTTTCCCTTCTGGACTTCATATATACCTGCACCTGTGCATATGCCCACACCTAAACATAATTTAAATAAGTAAATGGTGCCTAAGACTATACGCCTTCTAGGGTATACTGTTGGGGATTTTAAAAATGCCAAAGGGAAGTGTTTTTTCCAATAGAACCACTCGGGCATCAGAAGTTACTGAGCTGTGGTAAATGGAGGCCTGGCCAGATCTGAAGCTGATAACAGAACTTAGACTTTTCCATGATACGTAATAAAGGTGGCTTGCACAAAGATCCCAGAGGAGTCCTGTGAGGCCAGGCATTGGGTAGTTGTTCCTTGTTCCTTAGTAAGCTGTGTTTGAAGCTTTGAAGATGAAGCCTGATTTGCAGCAGAGACCAAAAGGTTATAAGTACCAGGAACATGGAATATCTGCTGAAGAAACTGCAGACACTGAGACAGGCATGTGTGCTACAAATAGCAGGGCTATAGGAGCCATTATGTGCCCTGATAACAGACAGTTAGCTATAAGTTTTGATGTTTGCCCAACAGTTTATCATCTTGCTTTGGTCCAGTCTTTCCTTATTACTCCTTATTCTTCTCTGTTTTATTTTTATATATATGCATAGATAGATAGATAGATAGATAGATAGATAGATAGATAGATAGATAGATAGATAGATAGATTTCTGTGGCATTGAATATTTGAAGTATGTAGATTGTGATTTGAACTCATACCTAAGTGTCTGCCTTTTGTCACAAAAGAGGCTATGGACTTTTGAACTGGCTTAAGACTAAAGGAATTCTTGAAGTTAGACTAGATGTATTTTCCATTATGAAATAGCTGGGAAAATGGAGGAAACAGAAGCAGAATATTAGAATTAGGATGTAAAATAGACTTATAAGTTTAAATACTAGATCCCCAGGGGATCTGGGGGCACTGTTAGGGGAGATTATGGAGCCTTAAGAAGTGGGCTGCTCTGTAGTGGGCCTGGCTTGGCTGCTGCTTGCTTCAGCCCCTATCCATTCTGCTGTCTCTTCTCCACCATCCTAGACAAAAGCTTCTGAAACCTTTCCTTACTTAAATTATTCTATTGTTTTGTCAGTGGTGAAAAAGTAATATATTGCTCTTGGTAGTTGTCCCTCACTAAACTACACTATGTACTGCCGTCTAAATAAAGCTTTACAGATGTTAGTTTTCATAGATTTCTTCCTAAAATTCTATAGTAATTTCTTTTTCAGCATACTGTGTAAAGATTTCCATGTGTTTTACAAGATATATAAGCAATGTAACACCCATACAGTTGGTTCAGCCCTGTTTTGATGTTTGCCAGTATTCAGCATCTTCTTCAGTCTAACAAGTACATTATTGTTAGTCTTGTGTGTTGTGGTCTTGATTTTGTCTGTGGTTTTTCATTATGGATGTTCTAGAATTTCCACCTTTGTCTCCAAATCCTACATCTTAACACATGATATAGCAACCTAAATCATTTGTACTAGAATCATTTTTCGGTATTCTAGTCCACGTTAGCCTCTATATTTACCTCATATTGTATAGTGAGTTCTGAATGATTAAATACTTAATCTTATTTTTTTTCCTGCTTCCTATGTTGTAGCTATTTGAATCTGATGACAACATCTTCTGTACCTTTTAATTTTATCTTATCTTGTTTTTTCAAGCTGGTTTCTCTGTATAGTCTTTGCTGTTCTGGAACTCAGGCTGGCCTCGAGCTGAGAGATCTGCCTCCTGAGTGCTAGGATTAAAGGTGTGTGCCATCATGCCCAGCCAGTTTTTTTATTTTACATCTAGTGGTAGATACTAGTGACTAGCTTATGTATGCTGTATTCTCATAGACACTTAGATTTCCCCATGTATTCATGTTTGCGTATTTGATGTATTTAATGTTGTTTTGTCACCAAAGAGGTTATTAATCTTGACAGTGCATTTTACATGGCAAGGGATTTATAGCATCTGGTTCTTTTACATTTCATTAGTGAAACTGAAGTAACTATTAAGGATTTTAGTTCTATGAGTACTATTTTTTTCTACTCTATCTGGATTATAAAATAATGTATGCCCTAAGTGAGAGCAGTTGAACCCCTCTTTAGAATTACAGAGTAAATGGAACTGGAGAAGTGGCTTAGCAGTTAACATCTGTTGCTCTTATAGAGGACCTAACGTTGGTTCCCAGCACCTACATTGAGTGGCTTACAATTGCTTGTAGCTACAGTTCCAGGAAATATGACTTCTTTTGGTTTCCATGGGTACCTCATAGTCATGGCATGTGTACACAGAGAAACACAAAAATTTTGTTAAAGCTGAGCATGGTGGAACACACCTTTAGTCTCAGCATTTGGGAGGCAGAGGCAGGTGAATCTCTTTGAGTTTGTGGCCAGCCTGGTAAATTCCAGGACAGCCAGAGCTCATAGTGAGACCCTGTCTCAAAGGAAAAGAAAAATCTTGTTAAAAAATATTTTTCAAATTACTAAGCAAATGAGTAAACCAAGTGTCAGTAACATTCCATACAAGGATACAGTAGAATGTAGTTATGGGACAATTATTCTGTGTCCCAGCCTACTTCCAAGAGATAAAATTGGCATTTAAAGTTATACTAACGCTGAATGGAGGATTTGGTCCTAGCATAAAGTTTGGTCTACTTAGACGACAAGACACAAAACTGAAGCAACTTGCTAAATCATGCTGTACTGCTTTTCTCATCTCGTGACAAAATACCTGACAGAACACTTACGGAAGGAACGATTTGTTTTGGTTCTTAGTTTGGGAGGGTATATATAGGCCATCATGGTGGGAGAAGGCATGGTGGCTGAAACAGCTGAGTTCTAGTGGGAGGGGCTTGCAGCAGCAGCTTTGTTAAGTTACAAATCAGGAAGTAGAGAAGTTAGGCAGAACTTGGACCAGAATATACCTATCACTTGCTATCCCAGCAAGCTTCTTCCCCCCCCCTTCCCCACCTATCCCCATACCTCCTATAAGTTCTACCACCTCCCTAGAAAGCACCATCTGAGGGTCAGGTGTTCAAACACATGAACCTGTGGGGAACATTTCATATTGGCCGAAGTCTGAAGATGGCATAGGAAAATCTGAGTGGTTGCAGATGAGGAAGGAGGTAGATTTATCTGCAAAGTGAGAAGTGAATGAATAAAATAAGAAAAGAATGCTGAGTTACTAAAGTGTTTAATTCACAAAATTGGCCACCTATACTCTAAAACCTTGTCTGACAGAACTTTTCTGGGGTTTTCTTTGTTTGTTTTCTTTTGTTTGTCTGATAACTCTTGTTTTAAAAGACTCCAGTGATTGTAGAAATGGGTCAGCAGTTAAGAGAATATGTGTTCCTTGTAGAGGAGCCAGTTTACATTCCCAGCACCCACACAGTGGCTCACATCCATCCCTGGTTCCAGTTCTAGCAGACCTGGTGCCTTATTCTTCCACAGGCACCAGGCATTCATATTGTACACATGTATACATGGAAGCAAGCCATTTGTGTACATAAAATAAAACAAATTAAAATTTTATTTTTAAAAGCAAAAAAAACAAAAAACCTTTTCAGCTGTAATTGTTCTTGTATTGTAATTGTAATTCTGCTTGGTTTGGTAAAGCAGAATTTCTCAAATTATGATTATATTACATTGCTTGAGAACTTACTGACAAATTTTGAAACTCCACCCTACATTTACTTGAATGAAAACTTGTTGAGTAAGTAGCAGTCTTTGTTTTAAGTAGTCTTCCAGGTGGTTTAGTGTCTCAAAAGTGTGTGAATAATTAGAAGTTTCATCTACAAAAGATATTAATCCAAGTCCAGCTAAGCTGTATACTCATTCCTAAGTACCCAAGGTGAACTTAATAATTTCTTTATTTTAATTTTCGTGGTATTTGAATATAATTCTATTTTATCTTCATTTGAACTGTGTATGTTCCCATCAAATCAGCAATTAAAAGGCAGACACATACTCTAAAAAGGGTCTACTTTGGGAGGCTTGGAGCTACACAATCATTAGTTACACTTCCGGGGGCTTTAGCTGGAAGTAAATGACATGAGAGAAAAGTCCCAATGTGTTCACACCTATATGTTCTCTTTAACAAAGACTGCCTTCAAAGGAAACTGTTTTAACACAGCATAATCAAATGGATATTCACCAAAGCCTAAATGACCTGGAGCAAGGAAAATACCCAACTTCAGACCTGTCTACTCTTTGACACAGAGAAGAGAAATAATTATCTCAGCCTCTGAAAGACTAAGAACAAATCATTGGAGTGTAGAGTGTTCCCTCCCTCTACACTTCACCATCCTATCAGGAGAGCTTTTGTATAATCACAGAGGATCCTGTCTGAAGAAACTGCCAGCTTACACCCTGTTTAAGGGATCTCAAAGGAAGCCTAAAATTAACAGGGGAGACAAAAACAAGGATGATAACAACAGAACATTAGCCTATCACACCATGGAGTAATAAATTCCTGCCAGATAATGCAAAGGTTACAAAAACCCTTTGTCTCTGTTCCATATCATTGCTTGGTCTTCAGCCGATACAAGACATGCTAAAAGGCCAAAACAAAATAAGCAATGTCTGAAGAGGCAAACCAAGCATAGAGATTAAGTATTTCAGATCGATTTGAATGATTAGAATGGTTATTTAGCTGAGTAATATTGTACATGCTCTAAAGGAGTGAAACCAGGTAGATAAGCATAGGCATAGAAAACTCAAAGGAAAAGACAAAAATAACCCTTAGAGTTAATGTTATACTTAGTTCAGTAGTAAAACACTTAAGTGCCTAGCATCCCTCAGTCCCTGGGCTCAACGTTTAAAAGTTACTAAATACTATCATTAACAATGGCTTATTGGTAGAGTGAACATGACTAAGGCAAGAATCATGGAATGTGAAAATATCCCAAGACATCTCCAAAACTGACAGGTAAAGTATATAAAAGAAGTTACAGTTATAAAAGTTGTAACATGTATTAGAATACCAAGTAAAGAGAAAGTTGACATGATGTCTTGAAATTTTTCCAAAGTTAATGACTAGATAACAAAACACAGATTGTGGAATCCCAGAAAAACGCAGCAGAATAAATTCTAAAAACACTACTTCTTGGCATATTTTATTCTAACTACAGATAATCATAGGCAGAAAATCTTGAAACAAATTCAAAGGAGAAAAACCCCAAAATAAAAACTGTATGGCTTCCCTTTAAAAACCATTCAGACAAGAAAGAGTCAAATGAAATATTTAATGTCAAAACCACCAAAGTAGAATTCTGTGTTTACCAAAATTATCCTTCAGAATGACAGAGAAGGCTAGAGAGATAGTTCAGAAGATATAGGCATATGCCACCAAGAAGACCTCAGGGGACTGCTGAGTTCAATCTCTGGGACACACACAGTAGGAAAGAACTGACTCCTGGAAGATAATCCTCTGATGTGCGTGTTTTGTGTCATGGCATGTGTTCCCACATACATATGAAGTAAAATAAAAATGAAATAAATATTAAGAGAATTTGTCACTGAAATACTTGGTTTGTAAGGAATGTGAAATCATACAGCAAAGAGAATAGTAAAATATGTAAAAAAAAAAAAAAAACCCAGTCTACATAAAGGAAGAGCAGAAAGCAATATAAGAAAGAATAAGAACTTTATTTTTCTTAAGTTGATGAGCTCATAGGAGTTTATAATATAATAAAATAATAACAATATAATACATTTATGAGTAGTTCTTAGATAAACCACTATTTAGTTAATGAATAAATAAAGTAAATAACAACAGTGCTTCAGTAGATTGTACAGAGGACTTAGGAATGATGCCCTCTGAGGGAGTATAATGTTACTGAACATAGAATTGGATTAGTTTAATTATATTGCAAACTTTAGGGCCATTTGACTAAAGGAGATTAAACAGAAGATGAAATGTAGTTGATACCCACAACAATCAAAATATTTGAATCAAAAATGTTCTTTAAAGACTCGTGTTATGGGCTTTGTCTGGAGCCAATGGAACATTTCAGAGTTGTAGCCTATTTAGAAGATATTAGATCATTGAAGGCTTACCAGTGACACAAATATTGGAGCCTTAAGATAGTGTAAGTCTCTCTCTGTCTCTCTCTGTCTCTCTGTCTCTCTGTCTCTCTCTCTCTCTCTCTCTCTCTCTCTCTCTCTCTCTCTGTCTCTCTCACACACACACACACACACACACTCATAATAAATCTTTTCTCTTATACCCGAGGTATTTTGTTACAGTGATGGAAAGTCTACTAATACAGTACACCAGAAAGGTATAGAAAATGGAGTCAGGTTGGGTAGATAGCTCAGATGATAAAAGTGCTTGCCTTACCCAACTGAGGATTGTGTTCAATCCCTAGAACTCATGGAGGCAGGGAAGGGAGGGGGAAGACAGGGATAGTAGTAGAAGCATATATTTCCATCACTGAGGAGGTAAAAACATTCAGATCTCACCTATTTGGCAAATCCCGGGCCATTGAAACTCCTGTCTTAAATAGATAAAGATAGCCTAGAGCAATGCATCAGGGATTCCGAGTACTGTTGCTCTTCTGTGGGACTTGGGTTTGATTCTCAGGACCCGTTAGGCAGCACACACTGTAACTCCAGTTCCAGGGTATCCAACACCCTCTTCTGCCCTTTGTGGACACTAGGCGCAAATGTGCTACACAGGCACACATGTAGGCAAACACTCAGACATATTTGGGGAGGGTTGCCACTTCCTGAAGAGCACCACCACTTAAGCTTGTCCCCTGGCTTCCATATGCTCTTTTATATGTAGGAACATGCTCATAGAAGAAAGTAAAAAATTGTGCTAGAGAGATGTAGCTCAGTGGTTGAGTACTTTATAAAGATCTGATTTTTACCCCAGCATCACAAAAATAGATAGAGTAAAAGACAAAAAAAAAAAAAAAAAAAAAATGGTGATCAAATACAACAAAGTAAAGAATTAGAAAATTTTCATTGACTAGTCCAAATCTGCTGATAGTTTTAATTGTTAATATTTTAAGTACGGAAACTAAAAGACAGGTCGTTGAGCTTGAAGAGAAGGCTCAGTGGTTAAGAGCACTGGCTGCGCTTGAGGAGAACCCAGGTTTGGCTCCCAGCCCTCACATGGTAGCTCACAACTATCTGTAACTCCAGTACCAGGGGATATAAAGTCCTTTTCTGACCTCTGGATACCGGACATACATGTGGCACACAGACATGCATGAAGGCAGTATACCTATACCCATAAAATAGAATTTTTAAAAGACAGATAAGACCCTCCCATATGTTGTCTAAAAGAATATCATTTACAGACCATGCTATTTTATTATTTAGTAACAAGCTAATTGTAACATACTTCATGTATGTGTTGTCACTGAATCTGAAAACCTTTGTTACACAAGTTGCAAGCAAATGCTGAGGTGATAACATTATGAAGATAGTTCAAGGAAAGTTTGCTGTATTTTTTTTTTACCTAGTTTTATATTTGAACCACTTAATTTCATCTTATTTTTTCAAGTGATTGTTGAATACTATTGTGACTTGAGTTTTTTTTTTTTTTACACAATAACTATTGATATGAATTACATATCATTAAATTTACTTTTGCGCAAACAAACGATTTTAAGTGTGGTTACAAAGTTTTGAAGACATTACCTTCTCATTTTAGGACACATTGATTTACAAAAAAACTTATGTCGTTTATTGTGTTTTGTGTGTCATTCATTCATATATGAGTACATATGTGCCCATGCAGTGACATTAATGTTAGACCTAGAAGACAACTTTCAGAGATTGTTTTTTTCCTTCTATCATAGGGTTGCAGGGACAGAATTTACCTTGACAACAAGAGCTTTACCTACTGAACCATCTCAGTGGCCCACACTTTGATTTTTATTTTTAAAGGCTTATTTATTTTGTTTATGTGAGTATACTATAGCTGTCTTCAGACACACCAAAAGAAGGTTTGGATCCCATTATAGATGGTTGTGAGCCAGCATGTAACCAGTTGTTCTGAATTGGATTAAGACCTCTGGAAAGAGCACTCTTAACCATTGAGCCATCCCCAGCCCCCAAAATTTTGATGTTTTAAGTAGTTGAAAGGTGTATTGTGGGAGTTTTTTGGGGCAGGTGTGGATGCCAGAGCTGAGTGCCAATTGCCATGCCTTGGAAAATTGAGAAAATCAAGGATTTTCTGCTCACAGCCAGGTGGAAGGTTGCCAAATCTGTCAAGATCAAGAAGAACAAGGATGATGAGAAGTTCAAAGCTTGCTGTAGCGGGTATCTTTATACCCTGGTTATTACAGACAAGGAAAAGGCAGAGAAACTGAAGCAGTCTGTACCCCCAAGTTTGACAGTGAAGGAGCTGAAATGAACCAGACCTCTGCATATGGCTTTTAAAAACTCTGAAAAGTCAAAAAAAAAAAAAAAAAAAAGTGTATTGTGTTGCCTGAGTAGCCTAACAATTAGAAATAAAAAGATTATTCATTTTCAATTCTAGAGTATCAAAGATAGTATATTTGTATAAAGTAGTATTTTTATCTAACACTTTGATATGGCTTTAATTGTAGTATAGAAATTTTATTATAGTAATTTCTAGACTCAGGAAGCTCATTTGGCTCTGTTCATTTTTCTTACAGTCTTATCCTCATGCATCAGTCTTCCAGTACTTCAGATAGGCTACAAAGCTTTTTATTCTTTCTATAAAAGGAAAAAGCAAAATGTCAAAATTCTACCTTGAATTTCCATCACTAATCACATACTCATGTGTTTTTTCTATGGGAAACATTATTTCCAAACAATTGTTGTACCTTTATATGTTCATATTCATGGTTACTGTATGACACTGTCAGATTTTTTTCTTCAGCATATTTTGAACCAGTAAGATGATTACATTTTTAAAATTAATTTTCTTATTAAGATGGGCAGAAATTTTTGCTAAGAGCCACAACTTACAAAATAGAGTTTTATTTTTAAAAGTTTTAAAGTGAAAAGTCAGAAGTACAGAAACAGCAAGCCTTATAATGTAGTCTAGAATTAACTTCTAGATTTTCCTACCTAAGTAGTCTAACCTTTTGAAGCTGTTTTCTTTTTGTGCACCTTATAAGTTATAGTACGAATTGAGATATTTCATATAAAATACCTAAGATAGAATCTTGCATATGATAAGTACTTGACAAGTTATCATCTGCTATTTTTTAACCCCAGTAAAAATTCAAAGAACATACATTAACATACCATCTGTATATAAGGAATATTATTTCTGAGTTTTATTAGAGTATTAAACATATAGTCGTAAAGAAACTATAGTGATAGTGAAAGGAACACTTCTAAGAATGTTAAACCAGTCAGTGTTCCTTATATTTGTGGGAGATTGATTCCAAGGCTCTGACAATTGCTCAGTTTTCTTAAATGGGACAGTATTTGCATTTAACCTACACGTGTCTTCTAGTATGCTTAAGTCATCTTTAGTTGGTTATATCTAATTTCTAATCCAGTGTGAATGCTATATGAACACTTGTTAACCTGTTCTAAGAAATAATGACCACAAAAAAAAAAAAAGAAAGCCAGTGTGTTCATTGTTGAACACATCTGTGTGTATTGTACACATGGAACCCACAGGGATGGAAGCATCCCTTCAAGTGGAGAGGCTCTAAGAAAGGAAGGTAAGTGGCAGGAGTACAGAGAGGTCAGTGGAGGAACTCCAAATGTTATATCTGCTTGTCTTGTTTATACTCTGATAAGTAGATGGCTGTGTTTTTAGGTTTTGTTCTGTTTTGGAAATCAGGTTGTTTCAAAACTTAATTGGATTTTTAAGAAAGATATAATGAAGCTGATATAAAAAAATCAATAGAATTGTTGATAATGTGAAGAGAAGGTAAGTCAACAGGCAAGTTTTTGGAGGAAAGGGTTGTGCTGGGTGCATTACTTGCTTGCTGTGGTCCCCATATATAGAGCCACTAAACCCTAACCTGCTTAAGACCCAGAGGAGCTACGCTGAAAGGATATTTGAGGGTCATTCATTCTTCTTTTGAGGATGGGTTCTCTCTGTGGAGCCAACTCAATCTATAGACTAGGTTGGCCTTGAACTCAGAGCTTGAGTGCTGGGATTAAAGGCATGCAACACTGTGGCTGGTTTATTTGTAGATTCTTGACTTTACTTTAAGATGTAAAATTTGAATTCTGTACATTTTCAATCTCTTTGGTTAGAAATATGTCTTATGTCTTGTTCTAAATATTCATATATATTCTAAATTATTAGTACTTTTTAAATAGTAAATAATTAGTACTTTTTTAATAGTTTGGAGTTTGTTTGTTTTTTTGTTGGTTTTTTGTTTGTTTGTTTGTTTTAAGTAAGCTGAAACATGTGGCAGCTCAATAAGAACAGTATAGAGGCTTCTTGGACAGTTGGAGAAAGACAGAGATCAAAAACCTGGGGGGAGGGGACAAAATAATCCAGTTTTATAGAAGATTGTCCAGGGATGTCAACAGTGCTGTGCAGTTTTGTTTCTTGAATCCTAAAGTTGGATTGCATGTGTTTAATCTTTGCAGGAACTTAAAAAGACAGATGGACTCTACAGTAATTATGACAGATTATAAAACAAATATTATAACTTGGACCTATCTGTTTCATACACTTTAGATTGCAGTTGTTTATAACTTAAATTACAAATATGAAACTATTCAGAAATATTTAATGATACAAATCTTGTTTTATATTGGTATTCATATTTCTTTTTCTTTCACTTAATAATGAAGCTGTTTACATTATAATATAAATAAATATTAGAAGAGATCATGAATCAGCAAGAGGGTGATTTATAAAATAGCATTAGTGAAATTGTTTGATTATTTACAGAAGGAAGGGAATAAATTCAGAGCCTTGACACAGCAATAGTTATTAGGAGAATTCCAGATGCATAGATACTTAAATGAAAACAAAAGTCAGAGTAGATTAACAAAAATCTAAAGCATAATGCAAATAAAAGGATGGAATTTAAAGATTCTCTCTGTTAAAAGTAGTAGAAGATACCTCAAACAAAAACTAGATTTTTCTACCTAAAATGAAAAACTAAATAGCTCATATTTTTCATTTAAACATAACACTAATTAAAAAACAGGAAAGAATAGAATTTAGAAAGTTATACAACTATTAAAATGTCTACTGTATACCAGTTTATAAATACATTCTTTGGATAGAATATTAATGGGGTAAAATTGGCAATGTAGTTATGCGATTTCACACACAAAACTAAACACTCATGCACAGCATGTGTGTTTTTGATAATACCCTGTTATGTATTTTTGACCCTTTCTATAATTATTGACTTACTTTTAAATATTTATTTTTAAATTGCTTACAGAACCACATGTTGAGAAATTTGTTTCTTGACTTTCTACAGTTTTCTACCATCAGTAGCACATTTCACTTTACACACCTCTTCATGTGAAGGCCTTCAGCACCACTTTCACTGTGTCCTCCACAATACGTTAAGTTCAGCTACACCACACACTAACTAATATGGCTATTTTACTTCTGCAGGAACCCTTGCTGGGTAGTTATGAAGTAACTTGAAATACCTGTTTTCCTAAAACTCTCCCATTCTTCCATTTATTTTCCTTGACTGGAGCTAAGTAGCTTCCTTTTCCCTCTGTGTTGAATGACAGCCAGGACCATAACCAGAGGCCACCCAGTTTGACCACATGCTTTCCAGTATTCTTGAGCCTGTTTGACTGCATACTTGTAGTATAGCATTTCTCATACTTTTCATATATGATACTTGTAGATATAGGTGTATTTCCTGGTGGGTATTGAGCCCCAATAGATAACTGTATACTATTTATCTCTGTGTCTCCACTGTTTTATGTTAGCAAATATTTATGGTTTGATAATAATTTGCCCTAGTTAATGAAGGATGTTTTAGTCCAGTTTTACTTTTTCACATTTCTTAATGCATGATCTTTTTTTAAAAGAAATTTATTTTCCCGTACTGAAAAGCATATTAATTTAAGAAATTAAAAATACTAAAGAATTTGTTTTCATCATAACACATTGGAATTACTTAATTTGTATGCACTTTTGTTCATATGTTTAGTCAGAATTATGCTATATAGTATATTCTTCCTTAATATTCTTAAAGTCATTCAGTAAGCACTAAGTACTGATATTGGAAGTACTCTTTAAATGGGCACTAAACCAGGAAACAGAAATTTCAAAGTACTTGCTTTTATAAACCTGTGTCTTGTAAAGAAAAAAAAAGATTTATTTGGATTATTATGTGTATTGTATAGGGGGTGGTATGTCACATAAATGTACGTGTCTGCAGAAGTTAGGGATGTGAGATCCCCTGGAACTGGGGCTACAGCAGTTGCAAGTCCCCTGAGCGCTGAGAGGGAATAAAACTCGGGTCCTCAGAAAGAGCAGTATATGTTTACTCTTAACCACTGAGATATCTTTCCAGCCCAAACCTTGTCTTGGTGGAAGGAAACATGTAAAACAAAGAAAGAAACCAAGAGCATTTCCTGTAATGAGTATGTGCTACCTTTAATATATTTTCTTCTGTTTATACCCAAATATTTGGATATATACGTGTACATTAAGATCATTTTAATATTAGGACAGAGTCAATTTAGTCAATTTAATCAATTTAAATAATAAATAATAGTGCATACTCAAGTATGGTGGTAAATTCTGAGGAAAAGTAAAGCAGTAGAATAGGGATTGTGTGTGGCAGGAATGGGGCTACTGTTTTAAGCAGATTACTGAGTCAGGGAGACTTCATCAAAGTAATAGTTAAATATGAAGACCTAAATTATGTAGTGAGCTATGTGGTTTCTAAGAACAAAGCATTAATTTATAGTGGTAGAGCAACAAATAGTTCAACAAAGAGAATGCTTATTTTTAAATTACTATCAAGGTTTTATTATATAGTAATAAAAGATCCTATTGTTAAATAATGTATAACTTGAATATATTCATTACCATGGGAAATGGGAAAAGAAAAATATAGAATTGATTCTGTCCTTACATTGAAATAATCTTAATGTACGTGTATATATTCAAATATTTGTATATAAATAAAAGAAAATGCACCAAAGTTAGCAGATACTCATTACAGAAAATGTTCTTGGTTTAAACTTTTTTTACATTTTTTATTTCTCATTTTTTATTTTATATTTTTTTATTTAATCCTCTGCTATATATGTGTTGGGGGCCTTATATCAGCTGGTGTATGCTGTCTTTTTGGTGGTTCAGTGTTTGAGAGATCTCAGGGGTCCAGATTAATTGAGACTTCTGATCTGCCTACAGGGTTGCCCTCCTCCTCAGTTTTTTTCAGCCTTTCCCTAATTCAGCCACAGGGATCAGCAGCTTCTGTCCATTGGTTGGGTGCAAATGTCTGCGTCTGACTCCTTCAGTTGCTTGTTGCGTCTTCTGGAGGGCAGTCATGATAGGTCCCTTTTTGAGAGTACTCTATAGCCCCCGTAATAGTGCCAGGCCTTGGGACTTCCCCTAGAGCTGGATGATGTTACTCTTGGCTAGTTAACATAATAAAATTTCCTTAATAAAAAATGCCAAGAAACCACAAAATATACTATTAAAGAAAAACATTTGGCCAGGCAGTGGTGGCGCATGCCTTTAATCCCAGCACTTGCGAGGCAGAGACAGGTGGATTTCTGAGTTCGAGGCCAGCTAGGGCTACACAGAGAAACCCTGTCTCAAAACCATTTAACATACTTTTTAAAATTAGAAATATTCAGAAGTTTTTACAATATTAATTTGAATCTAGTGATGTTCCTCTGTGTCTTCTTGTGGCTTATATAGCTCATTTCTTTTAAACACTAAATAATACTCCATTGATGGATTATTTTCCCATGGTTTATCCATTCACCAACAAAATGACATTTTTATTGCTTTTAATTTTGGGTTATTATGAATCAAGCTGCTATAAACATGTGTGTAGGGTTTTGTGTAAACACATGTTTTCACCTCTTTTGGATAAATGCCAGGAAGTACAATTGCTAGAACATATGTTAAAAATATGCTTCATTTTGTAAGAAAATTTTCTTTGAAGAGGATCTCTCAGCTTCTGTTCTTACCAGCAGTAAAAGCTTGCTCTATGTCATTATGACAATTAATGTTGCCAAGCTTCTGGATTTTTGGACATTCTAATAGATGTGTAGTATTTTCATGTGCATTTCTCTAATGATGTGTATACAAGGGGCACCTATGCACCTGCTGTTTACCATATATGTTTCTCTGCTGAGATTTGTACATAGTTCTTGTTTCTCTTCTTCCTCCTCCTCCTCCTCTTCTTCTTCCTTCTTCTTTTTTCTTCTTTCTTAATTATTTCTTCTCCTGAAACAAGTTTCTTTGTATAACCCTGGCAGTCCTGGAACTTTCCCTGTAGACCAGGCTGGCCTCAAATTAACAGAGATCCATTCACCTGCCTCTGCCTCCTGAGTGCTGGGATTAAAGGTATGTACCATCACACTGGACATTAGGTTCTTGTATTTTTAATGTTGAGTTGTAAGCCTGTTGTTTTGGGAAATAAAGATTAAGACAGGATCTTACAGTGCATTTAACAGTTTTTGTCAGGTGCATCTTCTACAGATTCTGTCACCTAGTTTATCTTTGTCTCTTCATTCTCTTGACAGTGTCTTTTATAAAACAGATTTGTAATTTTAATAAATCCAAATTATTTTTCTTTTTATAAATTTTGCTTTTGATTTTACATCTGAAAAGTCACACAATGTGAGCATGCAAGCTCATAAAGATGTTCTCCTTTACTAGCATCTATAAAATATTTTTCATTTACATTTACTTCTGCAGTCCATTTTCATAATTCAGGGTGCAATGCTTATGTCTACTTACCTCCTTACAGATGGTTGTGAGCCACCATGTGGTTGCTGGGAATTGAACTCAGGACCTCTGGAAGAGCAGTCAGTGCTCTTAACCACTGAACCATCTCTCCAGCTCATCTTTTAAAATTCCACTAGTATGCTATTAATGTATCATTTTTTCTCCCTCCTTTCCTAAGTACCTATTTATGTGGACTATCTTTTCATGTATTTATTGGACATCTGTAAATTCTTTCTTTATAAAATTTCTGTTCCAGTTGTTTATATGTTTATTAGTTACTTACTTGTCTTTACTTTGGAGTCACAGGAGTTCTTCTGGTCATCTTTTATCAGCTATGTACTGCAAATATTTTCTTAACTGATGCTTTCAACACATAAAACTTGCTTTTCATTTTTATAGCATACAAAGACACATGTAGCCCAGGCTGGTCCATAACTGCCTAGCTGGAAAATGATCTTGATCTTTTTTAATCCTCCTGCCTTCACCTCTTGAGTGCTGACATTAAAGGTGTATAGCCCCACCCTTGGTTTCATAATTTATTTCTCTTTCAAAGGTTATCCTTTGATAACCTTTGTTTTTCTGGCTTTCAAATTGTAGGACTTTTGTATATTTTTTTTTTAAAGATACATTATACTTTCAGCTTTTACTTGTAGTTTTTCATCTAATATAAATTGTCCTATAGTATAAAATACATTGCTTTCTGTACAAATATATACCATTTATCACATCGGTATTCATGAAAGAATTCTCCTAGGACTCTTGAATTTGCTTGATTTCCTGCTTGCATATCTTTTGACCATGTTGAAGATAGTCATTGTTCTCACCTCATTTTTTGTTGTATGTGGCATTGGTTTTCTCTAGCTGCTTTCACTGAATGCTTTTTATCTATGTTTTCATTCTCTGGGCTGAAATATGTCTGGCTAAGAGTTTTCTCACTTCTTGCAATCTGTAAGGTTTTATTTGTCATAAAGTTTGTGGAAAAATCTGATTTTTATTAAATTTTTGTCTCATCTTTCCTCTCCTGTCACACACAGACCACCTGATCTTGTGCTGTAAATTCAGAGGTTCTGTATTATCTCAAGACTTCTCTTTCTCCTTTAGGTTCTATAAGATCTATCAGTTTTTTAGTTATGACCCTTTTACTGCTATCTGCTGTCCTATAAAGCCATCCAATGAGTTTTTTTAATTATATATGGTACAACTTTTTATATTCTAGAATTTACATTTGTTTTTGTTTTTACAGCTTAAATTTTTCAGTTGAGCCACCTCTCTGTACACATTTACTATGACCATTCCTATATACTTGAGCATGTTTATAATTCTTAATGTTAAAAGTTTTGTCTGCTTAATGACACATAGATCATTCAGGATTTGGTTTTTGTGCATTGCTGTTTTTCCTCTGGACTCTAGGGTATGTGTATACACTGCACAGTCAGAGGCTAGTAGTCCACCTTGGGGGATAAGTTGGTTAGTTGTTTTTGAGAGAGTATCTCATTGACCTAAGGCTCACTGATGAGCCTAGGCTGATTGAGCAGAGTTGAGTCTCAGAGATTTATCTGTTCCCCCCCCCTTTCCCAACATTGGAATTACAAGCACATAACCATACCCATCTTTTCATATAGGTACAAGGGATTGAACTCAGGTATTGCTTGTGTAGGACCATGCCTAGATTTTTTTTATTAGTATTAGCATCTGAACCATTGAGCAATCTCTCTAGCCTCCGAAATCACCTTTTTTAAAAAATGGAGTTTTCTAGCCTCAAACAATATGCAACCAAAGCTAACTTTCAACTCATGATTCTCCAGCTTCTACCTTCTCACTTCCAG